>NW_027497710.1:0-167995 GCF_021521415.1 Bidens hawaiensis | reverse complement strand
TCAATGAAACATCTTTGCTCGATTTGGTATTCCGCGGGTTATTATTAGTGATGGTGGGTCGCATTTCAAGACTTTCAACTTTGGGAAGCTTTTAAAAAGATACAATGTGAATCACTGAATCGCTACTTCATATCATCCGCAAACAAGTGGACAAGTTGAAGTGTCCGACCAACAAATAAAATAAATTTTGATGAAGACGGTGCGGGTTGATAGAAAAGATTGGTCATCTAAGTTAGATGATGCGTTGTGGGTATACCGGACCGCCTACAAAACTCTCATTGGTACAAATCCTTATCGGTTAGTATATGGGAAGCGGTGTCATTTTCCAATGGACTTGGCACATCGGGCACTATGGGGGATCAAGACTGTTAACGCGGATTATAAGGAAGCGGGTGAGTAAAGAAAGTTGAAATTGATTGAGATTGAAGAAATTCAGGATGAAGCATACGAAGGTGCTTCCGCATATAAGGACAAACTTAAAAAGGTTCATGATGCAAAGTTAAGGAAGAGAACTTTTGAAGTTGGTCAAAAAGTGTGGTGGTATAATTCGAGGTTGAAGTTGTTTCCGGGTAAGCTCAAGAGTAAGTAGATGAGTCCATATATCATTATAAGAGTGGGTCGGTTTGGTGAATGGGCAATGACTAAGGCCTTACTTGGAAGGAAAGGACATCAACATGCTCGATATTGATAGGGTGAGTTACTTCTAACGCTCACCGGATGAGGAAACAAACTAAGAGGCCCAGGTATGTTTGTATATTTTAGTTTAGTTTAATTTGATTTTACAAATTGCCGTTATCGCCTTGGAGTGTGTTCGAATCAAGTGCGAGGAAATTATTATGAATTTCTTTAGCGTGTTGAAGAGAACTCGGATCTTTCATGGGGGGTAGGGTAATTTTTGTGTTATTTATAGGCAATTTTTGTGTTTTTATTAATATAAAAAAATATAAAAACAACAAAATTTCACAACAAATCTCCACCACAAAGACGGATTCTCATCTTTCTTACCATATATTTCACCCACTTTCTTCCTCATCTCTCCAAACACATAAACCCTAACTTTTTACTTCAAAGCATCATAATTTCTTCATTCATTAACCAAATTAAGTGATTCTTGGGTCTATTTTGGCTAAAATTTTACATGGATTCAAATTGTGTACTACTATTGTGAAGTATATTGTGTTTTGGTGGTCTATTTTGGACAACTTGGTGTGAAAGTTTTTTGGATTTTCATGGGTTTTGGTTTATATTGAAGCTTTTGTCATCCTCATCTTCTACAACACCAAGGTACGTAATTTCTTTTCATTATTGAAGGTGTATTGAATGGAAAGCTGTAAGTTGTTTATAATTGTTTTGCATCGAAACTTGCTTGAATTTTTGAATCACATGAATTTTTGAGTTTGAATGGGTTATGGATGTAAATGTTAAGTATTGATTCAAATATATTGTTGGGCGGATTTTGGTTATTTAGTTGACATAATGCTAAAATTTTTTGAAAAAGTTGAATATTTTGCTTAATTTTCATCTACAACCATAGCGTCAAGAAAGTGTAGGGATATATAAGATTGAAGAGAGTATAACTTGTTACCTGGTTGTTGTTTGTTTGTGGTTACAGAATGAGTCAATAAGGAAAAGAGCCAGTTGGGTCTTTTAGCAATCCGGCTGAGCAAAAAAAACGAAGATGACTAATACTTCAGCCGGATGTAGAAGAGGATCAAGAAGCTCAGAGAGGGGAGAACCAATTTGGAACTCTGGGTCGTTGGCAAACCAAACTATGGAATGGCAACCTGAACTGTTTCATGAACACATGAACGCTTTAGCTCAGAAGAAAGAGGTGTTCATTTGTGAATAAGAAGTGTCGGAAGCTGTATCGAAAAAATCTGAAGGTTGAAGGGAAGTTAATGTTGATGATAAGTATACATAATATAATTCCGCATTGGGTTGATAGGATTGAAGTACAGTATCCTGACGTACCAATTTTATACACATTGTTACATGGATCGCCACTTATTACATACCGTTTTTTGGTGATAAGTAATATATGGATAAGTAGAAAAAGTGTGGATAGAAAAGTTATACCTCATTTTCAATTAATTACCGCATGTATGGGGCAATAAATGATCGTGATAACGGCTCATACAAAAGGTTCAAACCATTTAATATTACACGTTTGGGGGCTGGTTGGGAATACAAACAAGTTAAAGAGTGATGGAAAGAGATGGAGAATGTTGAAAGCAGACACAAGACCATTGCAACCGGGTAAAGAGGATGAGCCCGAAAGTGAGGAAAGTGGTGTGTCGGTCCCGTATATCTCACTCAATAGCTCACACACTCAATGTCGTAACCCACACCTAAGTGTCGACAAGAAGGTTAACGACTTACTATTTTGGGAAAGAACAATAGAATACTATAGGCGGAATCAATAATACTCTAAATGTTGCTCAACAAACATGAAAGTAACAAAGACACACGATTAACTCAAAATATTTTCATTAATTTTATGACGGATACAATGAAAATCTTTTAGGGTTTAAAGTTGGAATGTCAGGATTTTTGGCAGCTTTCCGTACAGGAGAGAGATAGCCGCCGAATCACGATATTCGCTCTGGTCTGTTGTTCTATCGTTTGTCATAGGCGTGCCCTAAAATATTCCTTTTATAGGCCTGCCCTGACACTTGACAATCCCATTTAGAAACCCTAATGATTGAAACAAAATATATTCAAACGTATTACAATAAATGTTAAGTGAAAACAGGTCTTCGGGCAAGCTTGGCAGCTTTTGTCTTTAGCGAGCAGACCTGGTAACCAATAAGTGTGCTGGGGAACAGTTCTCTGGGCAAGCTTTACTTATAATATTTTCCTTAAAAAATATTCATCTAACAGACTTCAATCCTCTTGACCATATCAAGCTTTGCTCGATAAAGTCCTACGAGCAAACTTGTTCTTCAGAAATCCCTTCAACCTTTTGTTAACTTAACTTATTAAACAAACCCAAGTGTGCTGGTAACACTGTAACTTGCTCTGAGTTGAACCTTGCTCATTAGAAGTCCTTAAGTAATTTCTTTATCAACTTCCTTCAAGCTTGCTAGGACCACTATTTATTATAAACAAACCTTGCTAGATTTACCAAAAGACTTATCTTAGCTTAGCTTAGTCAAGAGTTTGCTATGAAACAAACCTTACTTGACTTTGAAGAACAACCTTGCTAGAAAAAGTGAACCTTGCTCGGTTTATCACTTGAGAGAAATTCTAGAAGATAACCTTGCTGGGAAAGCAAAATACCTTGCTAGACCAAGTAAAAGCTTGCAGGGAGGCCTAAGTTTGCTCAGTTTCTATACATAGCCATTTTCAAGGAGGTTGAGAAGATTCCAATATTCCTTCAGTCTTTTTCTCATCCCAACAATCTCCCCCTAGATTGGAGCATCCTTAGCTGTACCAGAAAACCTACTAGGTTACATACACTTATCAAAGATACACATCAAATTTTCAGAAGATAGAATTACATGTCTAAATGAAAAAGTTTACAACTTATAATTCTGTCTTATATACATTACAAATCAAGCCTAATCTATAAGTTGTATCTTCATCTATTGGAGCTTGAGGCTTCCCTTCTTATATCCAATCTGACTGTCTCGGCTTTTTGTTTAAATATTGAGATCTCCCTGTGGTGGGGATGCTGGGAGGGCAAAGTCCATCTGATTATATCCTCCAGATCCTTCACATGAAGAAACTCAAGATCGGTATCATGTTGAGTGATTCCCAGGGCCATTCCATCTGTGTTTCTAAGAATGAAGGATTGATCATGTTATTCAAATGCAATGTTAGTAATCCTTCCATTCCTTTGGACTTCGTGATTCGGCCAGGTCACCTACCACCTCATACTCAAGCATTCCTTCAGGTTGGCAAGAGGATTGGTGTACTTTGTCTTCTGCTTGTAGGAAGCATCAGTAAGCTTGATGTCCATCATCCTTCTCTGCCTCTTATTCTTTTCAAATTCGGAAAGTTCCAACTTCCTCTTCTTGTTTAGCATTGAGAACCCCTTTCTTGACTTATCTCTTAAATGTTTGGATAATTCATTTTGTTGTCTCCATGCAAAGCTCTGCCTGTTATGGTAGTCATACAAGCTCAGAGTTGCCAATTATTCCAATTGTTCCCTTTTAAAGTCCAAGAAATCATCTTTGAATACTATATGCCTCAGTTAACCACTATTCATTATTACTTTCAAAGAATCAGTGTTTGCATCATAGTATAGCCTCTTGGGTAGGTCCACTTAAGTTGGTGGCTTTTGTTCTCGTTGATGAGAGTCTGTAGTGGTTGGGATTGGGACACTTACATTGGAAGGCCTAGAAGTATACTTCTTTTTAGGAATTGGCCTTATCACCTGCCCAGAATTCTTAAACATTTCAATAATCTTCTCCTTTGGTAACATGACCAACTGTAGATAATTTTCTCCTTCCTTGGCCATTGTTGTGATCATGCCCATTATTTCCTCATCAGTTGGACCCGCAGGGACAAATCTTTGGGCTTGAATAGGTTCACCCCTGGGTCCACACTGAAATTCCAGCAATCTCTATGCTCAGCTTCCAACTTTTCCCACTCAATCTTTTCAGAATAGAATAATTCTTTTAATTATCCTTTTCCCAAATTATCAAAAACCCCTTAGTTCATGCCTTTACTCAACATCAAGCCTTTTAAGTTCTTGATCTTATTCTCATCCTCCCACGGCTCAACAGGCTCTATAGGCTCTTCCTTTACAATCACCAGAGGAGGAGCCTTAGATTATTTTGATTTTTGTTGATCAAATTTAGCTTTCTCAGACTCATACATAGCAAGTTTTTCTTTTCTTCTCAAGCATTTAGTTTATTATCCTTTACCCCTAGCCTCCATCAACCTGTCAAATAATTTCACTTGTTCATTCTCCCATTCCGTCTTTTCTTTTTCAGCCAGAGTCATAAAACATCAGTATTGGTCTCGTTTTGGCTGTTTCAAATTTTACTTTCCTTGAGATCCTTTTGAAGTTTGTTTCCACTTGTTGCTTGCTCAGACTTTCTACCACTTCAATTGATATACCATGCTCAATCAGATACTTATATTTCCCACCAAACATCTTATAGAGTTTCTCAATCTTATCCTCTGGGTCTTTTTCCTTCTTTTTCATCTTTTCAAACTCTTCCCTCTCAACCGTCTCCTTTGTAGATTTGCTGACACTCTCCAGTTCCTCAAACCTCATGTGACTTATCTGTTTCTCTGAGAAACCATGAAGTCTTAGGTAGTTGAGGAACCTTTGAGTGTCCCTGATTCGCTTTTCTTTCTTCTTTTTCAGGTCTTCAACCTCTTCATCCAAAAGTACCTGCAACTCGTCATCAGTCATTGGAGCCAGGGTTTCAAACTTATACCCATGATTTATCAAACTCAAAATCTTTGGATCTTTCCTTTTGGCTTCACAACATAGTTTAAATATTCTCCCTATGCACATCAGTATATCCACTAAAGGTGAGTCAGCCACATCTTCAGTATCATCTTCTGATAGATCGTCAAGGGCATCAATACTTGGTTCATTCACTTCATGTTCAACTTGGACATCAACAGGTTTAATGATTTGTAGGGGTATTGCATGAATTGGAATAGGTTTATCAGACTTTTCATTCTTATCCTCCCTCTTCCTCTTCCTCTAATATTTCTTGGAAAATTTATCTTCATCCCCTATATCCCAACTTTCTTGGTCTTGATTTAATTCATTCACGGCTTGTTTAGCCCATTTTTCAGCCAGTATTTGAGTTATAGTCTGACCAACAGTTTCAGTGTCCAACTATATTTGCATCATCATTCTCAGGTTCAGTTGTTGTTGGGATTGTTCCTTCGGGTTCAGACTTATTTGTTACATCATTTTTGAATTTGTACATGAACAGGGCCAATGAATTGTCACTCTTTTCAACTTGTTGTAGTTTTAACAGGCCCTCAATCACTTCTTGGTCCAACTCTCCATGTTCCTCATCAAGTTTCTTTTTCAATTCTACCTCTTCTAATAAGATCCTCTACTCTTCTATCTCTTTGTCAGTTAAGGATTTCGTTAACATTTCTCTATGCATCAATTCCTCCAAAATGCCATCATGCCTCTTGGCAACTTTTCAGCACTTTTATCAACTATCAATATCTCATAACTGGATTTTATTTTATTGGATCCCAAGGGTTGTACGCAGCTCTTCATTTTCAGCAATAGACTTCCCTTTCGTCCTTCTTCTCTCCTCATTCATAGTTAGAGACTTGGATGGATCAGTTTCCCTCACCTCAGTTGGTTCATCGGGAAAATTTTCAATCTGATCAAATAGATCATTTAGTTCTTCATCAGACTTTTCAACCTAATCTTCATTCTCCTTCTCTAAAACAGATTCAACATTTTCTAAATCACCATATAATATATTCAACTCCTCCTCATCAGCAATCTCATCCACTATCACATAATCAACCACATCATCTTTAATAGTTTTATTAACATTTTCGGTTACATCCATCTCCTTATTATCAATCACCTTCTCCTTCACAATCTCCTTACTACTATCATTCTTTTCAACATTATACTCATGCTCACCACCATCAGATTCATCAGCTTCATATCTGTGACATTCATGACAAAACGAGGTACACTATATTCTTTACGTAACAAGAAAACGATAAATCGGTTAATTCGTAGTGCTTAAACGAGTAACCGACCGATACTAATTATGACCCGTATACATACTGAGGGGTCATATACGAGTTATATATATATTATAGAGGCTAACATGTTGATATTTAGGCCTCGGTACGTTTAAAACTCTTTAAACGAAAAAGGTTTCGTTTATCGATACGCTATAAGCTTAAACGCAATCGTTAATATCAAAACAAGCATTGTAGCATCCGTTAAGCCGAAAAAGATTTATAAAACACTTATATGACATGTTCTAAGCCATCCGTGAAAATATTTTGGAATTTTACAACGAGTCAGTACGTTTTTCTTATTTTACAAAAACAAGCTGAAAAACACACGTTTTTACGTTATTTCTCACACCCGAATTAATTTTCTTGCGAAAAACCGGACCCGAACTAAATTTAAAATGGGCTTTTCATGTTTGGGCTTGTATATATAATTTAATGGGCCAAAACAGCCCATTAAGGCCCCCTTTAGAGTTCCGATCGGCAGCCCTTAAATCACCCCACATGTTTTTTTTTTTTTCTTTTATAAAGCTTACTCAACAAGCTTTCCTATTCATTTTAATTCTCAAAACTTTTCAAGTCCAGCAGCTCTAGTCCTGTTCTCTCAAGTTCCTTTCAAAAACCCTAAGGTAAGATTCAATTCTACCAAGTTTTAACAAAGTTTGATCCATATGATTATCATATAAACATGTTTTGATTAGTGTTAAACATGTTTAACCATCCAAAAACCCTAAAAATCAACTAAAATTATGTTTTGATGTTAAACATGTTTACAAACCAGGAACATATACTTTTTTGGTCAAAAACACGGATTAGAACATGAATACAACGTTTTTACGGTTAGAAAGTTCGGTTTGAACCCAAAACCGAAACCCTAATTATCAAGGCTGTTACATGGATGATTTATGCTTGGTTTGATGTTATATGATATGTAGATATACTGAGTTTGCAACCCGAGACCCGGAAAGTCGTTTAAGCTAGCAAAATTCATCGAAAACCGACAAGGTAAACCCGTAATACTCGTTTAGGGGCTGTTTAGTATTAGGTTGTGACGTGCTTGTTGTTAGCTTGTGAAAATTTTCAGGGACATTAGGGATCATATAAATGAGTCCCTGTTCAAATTTGGTAATTTTTCGATAAACGGAGAATATTTGGTGAATTTATTCCCGTTTATGAGCGTTTATTTGGGAAAAATAGCAAAACATATTGAAAAATTATGAAACTTGGTTTTGGAGTTTGATATGGGATGGTAAGATCACTGGTAAAGTTTGGGAATCATTGGAAATGTCTAAGTATGGTTTGTGCAGCCATGGTTGAACCGAGTTTTAACAGCCGAAAAACGCACAAAAAGGCATTTTGTCAAAAGAGTTAGGTTCTGGAAATTTTTCAGGGGCTATGTAATCACATTAAGGCCATTGGTAAAAATTATCGGATTTTTCGGAAGTCGTTTGATATAAACGGGCTATTTATTACACGATTATAACCTATTAAATGAATTTTTATAAATAAATAATTAATCATAAAATTTCTGGAAATATTTTTATAAAATTCTCCATGTCTTAATGTATTTTTACAAAAATTTACATAATTTATATATAATTACATATTTAGTTATGATTTATCAAAGATTTAAATTATAATTGTTTTAACGAAACCGGCAGTTTTGTGTTTAACGGACTGACTGGTATGTCAAAATATCAAAAGTGGTCAAATATCATATTTTTTAATGATATTGATAAAAACGAACTTTTTACGAGAATTCCGGACAATTCGGGTGAATTGTGCGCGTTTTGTATAATCAAAACCGTGTAAAAACGGAAACGAACCCTGCAATCAAACCAGACACCGAAACTTTAAAATTCTTTCATAAATCAAATCATTTTATCAATCAATATATTTACTTAAGTTTTATGTGATCTTACCTAATCCCGAAACGTATAAACGATCAACTGATCTAGGCTCGGAAAACGGTGAAACTGAGCCAAATCCAATTTTAAACATTTCATAGTACACAACTTCACAATCTAAGACTATGGTCATGTTCTGGACCTAACAGCTATACCCAGATTATCTATACAGCCCGACTTAGCTTGAACACTGTACTAGTATTAACGATACGATACCGTTTATAGGAATCAGGCTATAAACGAGACATCTGACTATTTGATACGTGATTTCTGTGCGAACTACGATAAGGTGAGTTTCACGACCCCCACTTTCTAAACTGTGTTACGAACTTTTGGGGTGAAAAGCATGTTTACATAAACTGTTATACTTAAAAACGTGTGATGATGTGGATTATCTAAGTACTAACACTTGACAAGTCCCCACAAACACAAGTGATTAACTTCGTGCCGGTGGCGTGTGGATAGTACTATCGGTTTGACAAACCCAACTGTGACAGAGCCGGTGGGGTAAGCCGGAACATATGTAAAACCAGTTGCACATTGTCATTATATATTTACATACTGCTATGTGGTGTTAGACATAGTACATACATGGGGCGAAATTGGCTGTTAAATGCCAACAGGAGTGCATGGGCAGGAGAGGCCATGCAGTGTAGCTCGTTTCGGTTTCACTTGTGGCTTAGTATAATGCATCATACACAGACATATATACATACACACTGTAAACTTTACGAACTCGTGTACTGATTTCATTGAAACTCGTGAAACTTGAAACTCACCAACTAGACGTAGTTGACCCGTTTTAACATGCTTTTCAGGTAAAGCAAAAGTGGAATGATTTGCTTACGTGCTTGGTGTTAGAAAGACAAGTTGAATAGCTGTGAATAGACGCTGATATAATACTGTTTAAGAAGCTCGCAAACCGGTTATGTGTTTTTCACCTAGTTTGTAAACATAGTACCTACCTATGTAATATGATGTAAATTAGCTGTTGAATTTTCTTTATAAACAATGTTGTTGATACCAGTGTTATCTGTTACATTCCCGTATTACGCTTCCGCAACTACCTAGTCGGGGTGTGACAGAAGTTGGTATCAGAGCCATTGGTTATAAAGAATTAGGATGTCCCTTAGGATACCCTAAGATAACCGTAGGCTCGATGAACTCTGGGAATAAAATAATATTAAATAATATACACGAATGATTCTCGTGATGAACGCGAATGGACAAGTGGGTTATTATGGTCCGGAACGTAATAACGGACTTGTTTATACGAGGAAATTCGAGAAGAAGTCGATAAACAATTGAATAGGTAAAAACAGCAACATATGTGTATAAAATATAATAATAAATATTTGTGTATATAAATGATTATTTGTGCTTATGTGTATATAATACCTACATGTATTTTACTATGATTAATATAGAAGGATATTATTCTTATTACTAACCATTTGTGCAGGAAGATGTCAAGAACTACTGATCGTTTACCTAATACCCTACCAACAAGGCCTGAGGAGGAGGAGGAGGATCCGGAAGAAGAAACGGAGGAGGAACCAGAAGAGATAGGAGAAGGTGCAAACGCGGTAATTCCTCGCGAGGTACCCCCAGATCAACCCGACTTATCGGGTTATCGTTGTGACACCTATCCCCCTAGGGAATCCCCAAGGAATGTAGTAGAACAGGGAGCTACTAGTGCTTATCGTTCACCTGTTAGAGCACCCAGATCCCCTACTCCACCTGTACAGCATGCACCAGTACCCCCACCCACTATTAGAAACCGTCAGACCGCTCGTATTTCAGTGCGTCCACCTGAGCACACTTCTTTCCCACCTCGATCTACGTACCATAGGGGAGAAACATCGCGTGTCCGGGTAACAGAGATACCTATTCCTACTTGGGGTTTACCCGCCCCGGTACTCGAGCCACCTCGTCATTCTGATTCAGCATGGTTTGGTTTAGCGACTGATCAGCTCTTAGAACACTCACATACGATAAATAGCCTAAACCAGCATAGACATGATATGTATGATCACATGAGGTATATGCAGCAGGAAATCAGAATTGTACAAAGATCCAGTGCTGACAGCCACGGGCGTCAGGATCGAGCGATGATACTACTGGGGGCGTGTTTAGCGGTTAATGCGGCCCTAGTGGCTGCTGTGATTTGGTTGTGGTTCCATGTTGCAAAGAATGGATAGGACCTAGTAGTCTGGTCTTATGTATATAGTCTTTTGATATCCCAAGCAGCATTTTGTTACAGCATGTTGGGCTGACTTGGAAGTTGTTTGTGGTTTAGTACTATCTCAAGCACTGGCCCTTATCGGGTTAAGTCTACATGTCACTTAGTGACAAATTTTGATACGCATATACAAGCGCTGGCCTATACCAGGTTAAGCCTATGCGCTAATTTTGGATGCATATGTACAGTAATGATTATAATTAATACAAACGTGTTTTCTTTGGCATAGTTATGTGTTGTGAAGGTGTAATATTGTAAAGTTGTGTTGATCATAGTGAAACGATATTGATTATTATATAATTGATTATTCTATAGAATGGCCCCGAAGAAAACAAACACTTTGTCTGAGGCGGAAGTGGCCGCAATGATTGCTCGTCAATTGCAAGCAGTGATACCAACAATTGTAGCCCAAGTCACTGCAGGCATACGTGCTAACAATACTGTTAATCAACCTACGAGCACCACCACGGCCACTGTTAATACACCTCCGCCGGACACTAATGTAGCCCCGGGTGTTACTACCCCGGTGAATACTGATAATGTCATAAATATTAATAACACTCTCCCAACTATGAATGTTACTGGGAACCCAGAACCTGTTATGCACCCTGATAATATCCCGAACCCTGTACCGGTTGTTAACACAACTAATAATAATAATAATAACCAAGAACCCCCGCGTCAGGAATACTCATACAAACAATTTACATCATGTAAACCGATTGAGTTTAAGGGCATTGAAGGACCTAGCGGGCTGGTCAAATGGATAGAAAAGACCGAATCAGTAATTAATATCAGTGAGTGTCCACCGAACCGCGTAGTCAAATTTGCTACCAGTATGTTTCTAGACCAAGCGCTGATGTGGTGGAACACAGTAGTCCAAATAAGGGGACAAGATGCTATTAATCGTATGTCATGGACTGAATTAAAAACCCTCATGTTAGAGCATTTTTGTCCTAAAAGTGAGATTCAGAGGTTGGAACACGAGTTATGGAATTTGGAAATGAAAGGAGCGGATCATGTGGGATACACGAATCATTTTAACGAACTGTCCCGCTTAGTCCCATGGTTAGTTACACCGGAAGCAAAGCGAATTGAACGTTATATCTGGGGACTGACCCCTGCTGTGAGAAGTATAGTAAATTCAGTTGCCCACCCAACATTAGAAAGTGCTGTATCTCAAACGGGTGTCGTTACTTTTGATCTGATGAGAAGTGGAGTGATAAGAATGCCAGGGGAAACAACAAGTTTAAAACGAACTGATTACGGGACAAAAATGCAAGGAAACCTTCAAAATAAGCGGACTCGTCCGAATACCCGAAGTTATGCCATGACCAGTTCTAATGTAAAACAAGAGGCCTATAAAGGGACATTACCGAAATGCAGAAGATGTAACTTTCATCATGTGGGTGATTGCAAACCGATAATTTGTCAAAAGTGTGGAAGAACGGGACACTATGCCCCCAACTGTAGAACCCCCACCAACACTGTTAACCGTCCACCGCAATCAACTCAACTCCCTCGACCTCAATCAAACCGCCCACAACTCAACCAACAAATCCCACCTACCACGAACCTCCGTGCATGCTATGAATGTGGCAGTACGGAACACTTTCGGAGATACTACCCCAATTTGAACCCGAGTACAGTGAGAAGGCAGAACCAAGCACAAGCATCAACCTCCAACACAGCTAAGGGACGCGCGTTTGTATTAGGACCGGGTGAAGCGCGTCATGATCCTAATGTGGTGACAGGTACATTCTTAGTTTCGGGTCAGTATGCTTCAGTTTTGTTTGATACGGGTGCCGATAGAAGTTTCGTGTCTGTTAATTTCTTACCTTTAGAAAATATGCCGGTTAGTGAACTAACAAAACCATATACTATAGAACTCGCTAACGGTAAGTCTATACTTGTTAACCGAATAGTCCGAGACTGTTCCCTTATCCTAAACGACCACCCATTCCTTATTGATTTACTTCCAGTGGAATTGGGAAGTTTCGATGTTATAGTCGGTATGGACTGGCTATCTAAGTATAAAGCTGAAATTGTCTGTAAGGATAAGACCGTTAGAATACCTCTTTCGAATAATGATGAGGCTATAATTGTTCAAGGTGAGAAATCTGGTACGGTACTGCCTCTCATATCTCAACTTAAGGCATTGAGATACTTACGCCAAGATTGTACTTTATACATGGCGAGCTTAACAGTTAAGAAACCCGAGGAAAAACGAATGGAAGACATCCCAGTGGTACACGAGTATTCAGACGTATTCCCCGATGAGTTGCCTGGTTTACCACCTACCCGACAAGTTGAATTCCGTATTGACTTGATACCAGGAGCAGCACCCATTGCTAAGGCACCTTATAGACTTGCGCCTTCTGAAATGCAAGAACTGTCCAACCAGTTACAAGAGTTACTGGACAGGGGTTTTATTCGCCCTAGTTACTCACCGTGGGGAGCAACAGTGTTGTTTGTAAAGAAGAAGGATGTGAGTTTTCGAATGTGTATTGATTACCGGGAATTGAATAAAGTGACTGTAAAGAATAGATACCCCTTACCTCGAATTGATGACTTGTTTGATCAACTCCAAGGTGCGAAGTATTTTTCAAAAATTGATCTTAGATCTGGTTATCATCAAGTGAGAATTCAGGAAGAAGACATACCAAAAACAGCTTTCCGAACTCGGTATGGTCACTATGAATTTTTGGTTATGCCGTTTGGGTTGACAAATGCACCTGCAGTGTTTATGGACCTCATGAACCGAGTTTGCAAACCTTACCTTGACAAGTTTGTGATAGTGTTTATCGATGATATTTTGATATATTCGAGAAGTAAGGAGGAACACGAACAACATTTGCGGGAAATCTTAAAATTATTGAGGCAAGAGAAGTTATACGCAAAGTTGTCCAAATGTGAGTTTTGGCTGCAAGAAGTACAGTTTTTGGGACACATTGTGAACCATCAAGGGATCCAAGTAGACCCAAGTAAAATTGAGGCCATTAAGAATTGGCAAGTGCCTAAGTCACCAAGAGAAATTCGTCAATTCTTAGGACTAGCCGGGTATTATAGAAGATTCATTGAAAACTTTTCAAGTATTGCACAACCTCTAACCCTCCTAACTCAAAAAGATCGAGCATATGAATGGGGAGAAGAACAAGAAATGGCCTTCCAAACGTTAAAACAGAAGTTATGTGAGGCTCCAATATTAAGCCTTCCAGATGGAACTGATGAATTGGTGGTATATTGTGACGCATCTCGTAAAGGTTTAGGATGCGTACTGATGCAAAGAAAGAAAGTAATAGCATATGCTTCCCGACAATTAAAAGTACATGAAAAGAATTATACGACCGATGATTTGGAATTGGGAGCAGTTATCTTTGCATTGAAGATTTGGAGACATTACTTGTATGGCACTAAATGTACCATCTATACTGATCACAAAAGCTTACAACACATATTTGATCAGAAAGAGCTAAACATGAGACAAAGGAGATGGGTAGAACTGTTAAATGATTATGATTGTGAGATTAAATACCATCCGGGTAAGGCCAACGTAGTAGCTGATGCTTTAAGCCGAAAAGACAGAATCAGACCATTAAGGGTACGAGCACTCGGAATGATTGTTCAAAGTAGCCTAACCGAACAGGTTCGCGTTGCACAAGATGAGGCCTTGAAGGCAGATCAGCTAGAAAAAGAAGAACTACATGGAAATGAAAAGAATTTTGAGAAGAAAACCGATGAAGTATATTATTACAAAAACCGAGTCTGGATTCCAACACTTCATAAACTCCGAAAGCTGATACTTGATGAAGCACACAAATCCAAATATTCTATTCATCCAGGTGCTGATAAGATGTATAAGGATGTCAAAGAATTTTACTGGTGGCCTGGTATGAAAAAGGATATAGCCGTGTATGTAAGTAAATGTGCAACATGTGCAAGGGTAAAGGCGGAATATCAAAAACCTTCGGGAATGTTACAACAACCCGAAATCCCACAATGGAAATGAGAACAAATTACCATGGACTTTGTGACACACCTTCCTAAAACCTCTAGAGGACACAACGCAATTTGGGTAATTGTAGACCGGTTAACCAAATCCGCACACTTTATTCCCATCCGTAACAACTACACCACCGAAAAACTCGCTCAAATTTACATCGATGAAATAGTATCTCGACACGGAGTACCTCTTTCGATTATTTCCGATCGAGACAGTCACTTTACTTCACGTTTCTGGCAAGCAGTACAAGAAGCCTTGGGAACCCGAATCGACTTAAGTACAGCTTACCATCCCCAAACCGATGGTCAATCCGAACGAACCATCCAAACCTTAGAAGATTTACTTCGTGCTTGTGTACTGGACTTCAAAGGGAATTGGGATCAACACCTCCCGCTCATTGAATTCTCTTACAATAATAGTTATCACAGTAGTATACAAGCAGCACCTTATGAAGCTTTATACGGGCGAAAATGTAGATCACCACTATGCTGGACAGAAGTGGGTGATACTCAAATTTCAAGATCCGATTTAATTCAGGAAAACACCGATAAGATTCACCAAGTTAAACAAAAATTGAAAGCTGCCCGTGACCGACAAAAGAGTTACGCTGATGTTCGCAGAAAACCGTTATCTTTTGAAGTAGGTGATAAGGTATTTTTAAAAGTATCGCCATGGAAAGGTGTTATAAGATTTGGAAAGACTGGTAAACTAGCCCCGAGATACATCGGACCTTTTAAGATTGTTGCAAAAATTGGTCCCGTAGCTTACCGATTAAAACTACCCTTAGAACTGAGCACTATTCACGACGTGTTTCATGTATCGAATCTGAAAAAGTGTTTGACTGACGAAACGACAATAGTACCACTGGAAGATGTTCAGATCAACGAAAAACTCAACTTCGTAGAGGAACCGGTAGAAATTGTAGACGGGAAAACCAAACAGTTACGACACAACAAAATTTCATTGGTAAAAGTTCGGTGGAATTCAAAACAAGGACCCGAATATACTTGGGAACGAAAGGACGAATTCCGAAAGAAATACCCACACCTGTTCCCTAGAAAACCGATGACACATTAAATTTCGGGGACGAAATTTCTTAACGGGGGGAGAATGTGACATTCATGACAAAACGAGGTACACTATATTCTTTACGTAACAAGAAAACGATAAATCGGTTAATTCGTAGTGCTTAAACGAGTAACCGACCGATACTAATTATGACCCGTATACATACTGAGGGGTCATATACGAGTTATATATATATTATAGAGGCTAACATGTTGATATTTAGGCCTCGGTACGTTTAAAACTCTTTAAACGAAAAAGGTTTCGTTTATCGATACGCTATAAGCTTAAACGCAATCGTTAATATCAAAACAAGCATTGTAGCATCCGTTAAGCCGAAAAAGATTTATAAAACACTTATATGACATGTTCTAAGCCATCCGTGAAAATATTTTGGAATTTTACAACGAGTCAGTACGTTTTTCTTATTTTACAAAAACAAGCTGAAAAACACACGTTTTTACGTTATTTCTCACACCCGAATTAATTTTCTTGCGAAAAACCGGACCCGAACTAAATTTAAAATGGGCTTTTCATGTTTGGGCTTGTATATATAATTTAATGGGCCAAAACAGCCCATTAAGGCCCCCTTTAGAGTTCCGATCGGCAGCCCTTAAATCACCCCACATGTTTTTTTTTTTTTCTTTTATAAAGCTTACTCAACAAGCTTTCCTATTCATTTTAATTCTCAAAACTTTTCAAGTCCAGCAGCTCTAGTCCTGTTCTCTCAAGTTCCTTTCAAAAACCCTAAGGTAAGATTCAATTCTACCAAGTTTTAACAAAGTTTGATCCATATGATTATCATATAAACATGTTTTGATTAGTGTTAAACATGTTTAACCATCCAAAAACCCTAAAAATCAACTAAAATTATGTTTTGATGTTAAACATGTTTACAAACCAGGAACATATACTTTTTTGGTCAAAAACACGGATTAGAACATGAATACAACGTTTTTACGGTTAGAAAGTTCGGTTTGAACCCAAAACCGAAACCCTAATTATCAAGGCTGTTACATGGATGATTTATGCTTGGTTTGATGTTATATGATATGTAGATATACTGAGTTTGCAACCCGAGACCCGGAAAGTCGTTTAAGCTAGCAAAATTCATCGAAAACCGACAAGGTAAACCCGTAATACTCGTTTAGGGGCTGTTTAGTATTAGGTTGTGACGTGCTTGTTGTTAGCTTGTGAAAATTTTCAGGGACATTAGGGATCATATAAATGAGTCCCTGTTCAAATTTGGTAATTTTTCGATAAACGGAGAATATTTGGTGAATTTATTCCCGTTTATGAGCGTTTATTTGGGAAAAATAGCAAAACATATTGAAAAATTATGAAACTTGGTTTTGGAGTTTGATATGGGATGGTAAGATCACTGGTAAAGTTTGGGAATCATTGGAAATGTCTAAGTATGGTTTGTGCAGCCATGGTTGAACCGAGTTTTAACAGCCGAAAAATGCACAAAAAGGTATTTTGTCAAAAGAGTTAGGTTCTGGAAATTTTGCAGGGGCTATGTAATCACATTAAGGCCATTGGTAAAAATTATCGGATTTTTCGGAAGTCGTTTGATATAAACGGGCTATTTATTACACGATTATAACCTATTAAATGAATTTTTATAAATAAATAATTAATCATAAAATTTCTGGAAATATTTTTATAAAATTCTCCATGTCTTAATGTATTTTTACAAAAATTTACATAATTTATATATAATTACATATTTAGTTATGATTTATCAAAGATTTAAATTATAATTGTTTTAACGAAACCGGCAGTTTTGTGTTTAACGGACTGACTGGTATGTCAAAATATCAAAAGTGGTCAAATATCATATTTTTGAATGATATTGATAAAACGAACTTTTTACGAGAATTCCGGACAATTCGGGTGAATTGTGCGCGTTTTGTATAATCAAAACCGTGTAAAAACGGAAACGAACCCTGCAATCAAACCAGACACCGAAACTTTAAAATTCTTTCATAAATCAAATCATTTTATCAATCAATATATTTACTTAAGTTTTATGTGATCTTACCTAATCCCGAAACGTATAAACGATCAACTGAGCTAGGCTCGGAAAACGGTGAAACTGAGCCAAATCCAATTTTAAACATTTCATAGTACACAACGTCACAATCTAAGACTATGGTCATGTTCTGGACCTAACAGCTATACCCAGATTATCTATACAGCCCGACTTAGCTTGAACACTGTACTAGTATTAACGATACGATACCGTTTATAGGAATCAGGCTATAAACGAGACATCTGACTATTTGATACGTGATTTCTGTGCGAACTACGATAAGGTGAGTTTCACGACCCCCACTTTCTAAACTGTGTTACGAACTTTTGGGGTGAAAAGCATGTTTACATAAACTGTTATACTTGAAAACGTGTGATGATGTGGATTATCTAAGTACTAACACTTGACAAGTCCCCACAAACACAAGTGATTAACTTCGTGCCGGTGGCGTGTGGATAGTACTATCGGTTTGACAAACCCAACTGTGACAGAGCCGGTGGGGTAAGCCGGAACATATGTAAAACCAGTTGCACATTGTCATTATATATTTACATACTGCTATGTGGTGTTAGACATAGTACATACATGGGGCGAAATTGGCTGTTAAATGCCAACAGGAGTGCATGGGCAGGAGAGGCCATGCAGTGTAGCTCGTTTCGGTTTCACTTGTGGCTTAGTATAATGCATCATACACAGACATATATACATACACACTGTAAACTTTACGAACTCGTGTACTGATTTCATTGAAACTCGTGAAACTTGAAACTCACCAACTAGACGTAGTTGACCCGTTTTAACATGCTTTTCAGGTAAAGCAAAAGTGGAATGATTTGCTTACGTGCTTGGTGTTAGAAAGACAAGTTGAATAGCTGTGAATAGACGCTGATATAATACTGTTTAAGAAGCTCGCAAACCGGTTATGTGTTTTTCACCTAGTTTGTAAACATAGTACCTACCTATGT
Source organism: Bidens hawaiensis (assembly GCF_021521415.1). Classification (NCBI taxonomy): domain Eukaryota; kingdom Viridiplantae; phylum Streptophyta; class Magnoliopsida; order Asterales; family Asteraceae; genus Bidens; species Bidens hawaiensis. Next base: position 149,088 of record NW_027497710.1, on the reverse strand, counting down.
AATATGATGTAAATTAGCTGTTGAATTTTCTTTATAAACAATGTTGTTGATACCAGTGTTATCTGTTACATTCCCGTATTACGCTTCCGCAACTACCTAGTCGGGGTGTGACAATATCCCATCTCGTCATCTCTGGCCTCCTCATCCTCATCTTCTTCATCACTTCCACACATATCACATAAATTTTTCAATGTATCAATATCCATCATGTTGGCCACAGTTGGATTCTCCCCCTGTTTTGGTACACCTGAGGTCTTCTCAACCTTAGTGTCCAAGGATTGAATCCTTTGTTGTGCATGTGCCAACAATGATTCCAATTCTGTGTTTCTCTTCTTTAGTTCCTCATTCTCCCTCTTAAGATTAACATTTTCAACCAAAATATCCAAGTGTCTGCCAAATAATCCAAAATGGGCATCAGTGGGAGGGGAACTGACAGGTGAATTTGGGAATGGATTAGGATTAGTTTGGGGTTGGATGGTTCATGGGTTAGGCTTTCAAAAATGTTTGTACTTGATGAGGGTAATGGGTTTAGGGTTCTAATGGTAGGTGTGTGGGTGTGGATAATTTGGAAAGTTGGTTGATCAGTTGTTTGGGATTGGGTTGGGGATTGATATGGTGTGTTGGGTTGGTTTATGAGGTGGGCTGGGATATATTCAGAAATATATGGTTCATGTGTAGGCTGGTCTTGGGTTTGGGATAAAGGTTGGTTTAAGGTTAGGGTTTGGGTTTGGGTTTGGGTTTGGGTTTGGTCTAGGTTTTGGGTTGGGCGTTGGATTTGGCTTTGGTTTGGTGATTGGGTAGGTGTTTGAGTAAGGATTGGGGATTGGATTGGTGTTTGGGTATGGATTAGTGATGTTGGTGGGGATGGGATATATGGTTCATGGTCTAGGTATTGGGGTGGTAATAGGTCTTGGTTTATGGGTAGGTTTTGAGCTGAAATTGGTGGTGTAAGAATGGGTTGGTTTTGATTCTCCCCCTGACCCTCAGGCACATTGTCTTCAATAATCTCCTACAAATGATCACCTTCACCTCCATCATCATTGTTATCATTGTCATCACCAGCACCTCCACCATCAGCATCATCATCACCATCTGAATCATCTTCATCCACACTCTCATCCTCCTCAGAAGTCACCCTAGGTGATTCTGGAACAGCTATAATCTCCAGGTCATGATTAGTTATCCACGAAAGTACATCAATTTCAACATCCGGGTTAATGTTACTAGTTTTTGCCAACCTTGCAATCCTCCTGTAAACGTTAGGATCTTGCAGTGCATGAGTTGTTCCCAACGTTGGTAGCTCAAGGATCACCCTGTTGAAGATAATCTGCAAGAATCTTGGATAAGTCAGGAATATTTCCTTCTCATATTTCCTCAAGTTGGTAACTAAACCTTCAAATATTAATCTTGAAAAGTTGAATTATTGGTTGTAGATAACAGCCATGGTGGCGTTTGCAATATCCCTGCTCATCAGGGTCCAAGAACCTCTCCTGGGTGTAAAACCCTGCACAATATGATGAAAATCTGTATAGATTAGGGAACATGCCCTTTTTGAACTGCCCCTCATGGACGTCCCCTTGATATCCCATAGTTTCTTGGAATATTCTCAGCAAATGGTTGGTTGAGAAATGAATAGGGGCTTCAACTGCATCGTTCAACTACAAGCTAAACCTGATAAGTTGCTCAGTGATAATTATATATTGCCTTGCTATGGTAGCCTCAATCCGCCTAACGATTTCGTCATCAATAAGCTCAGCGGATTTCAAGAAATCAAGTTGGTGATTTCTGTAGATGACTGGGCTCTCCATTAAAGAAAAATGGAGATATGATCGTTGCATCCACCGGAGCATCAGTTCAACCAGTCTATTATCATCTGTGACTTGGAGTAGTGCACACATATTGTGTTTCTTTTCTAAAGGGTACTCCGTAACTTTACAAACACAAACAAAATTGCATTCAAAGTAAAGATTTGTCATAAAGTTTACAACTTTGACATGTAATCAGTTATAATTTGAAGAAGAAATAAAAGATTTTCTTTAAGAACCTGTTCCTCGACAAATTGATAACCTACACAGAAAAACAGAGATGTTAGTTAAGATGAAATTAAAGCCCTAATTCTATACAATGAGTGTCGGAAAACTATCAATTGAAGGTTACCGAGTCGGAATTAGTGGGCTGACAATATTATTACGAATTTGAATAAACTATTGAGATTTTGAGAACGAGCGAACTGGCAATAATGCAACAGTGGAAAGAGAGAGAAGTGTGAATGTAAAAATTTCTCTAAGTCCCTCTTATATACCTTTTTGGAAGTGGGTTTTAAATGCATCTTGTCTTTTTGTTTATGAATAGTGCCAAAAATTCATTTTTAATTATTTTAGCATAAAGCTTGCTCGTTAAAGTTTATTTACAAAGCTTGCTAGGTAAAGTTCATTTCCAAAACTTGCTCATCCCAGAGTTTGTTAAGATATTATAAAGTAATTAAAAATAAAACTAAGTGGATAAGATGAAAGAAGCTTACTTGAATATACAAGATTGCTCGAGAAATAAACAAATAATCAGGTATAATTCATCAAATAGGCAACATTGCTCGGAATCAATAAAGAATCCAAAAATATTAACTTAGAGATATTTCTAATTGTCAACCTTGCCTAGATATCTTAATTTCACAAACCTTGCTAGTTTATACTTATAAAAACAAAAAGTTATCAAATATTCAATCAAGTATACTTTAAAGGAAAGTATGCCCGAAAATACTTCAAGAGTGCAAAGTGTGATAGAGAGGACTTGTTATCCTTTGATATACAAGTGTGCTTAAATCACAAAGTGTACCCGAAAAGTAAAGTTTGCTGGAGATTTTCTGAAATTAACAAGTTATCTAGGAGAACACTTGGGATGTGTCACCATTGGACAAGTGTGTTATAAGCATGAAGTTTTCCCGGTAAACAAAGTTGACTTAAAAACCTGTAATTTTAGAAACTAACTCCAAAACTATGAAGTATGCTAGACAAATACAAATTTCAACAAAAACACCCAAGTTTACTCAAAACTGACATGTAAAGCATATTCATACATGTATCACATAATCATCAAGTGTGCTTGACAAAAACAACTTTCTGAACATCCAAGTTTACTCGAAAGTATAAAATCATCAAAGTCTACCCGATAATACATGAATAATTCTCTTAAGTACAGATAAGCATCAAGCTTGCTTGAATGAGTTAAACATCCAATCAAAACACCTAAGTTTGCTAGAAAGTTCAAAAAACATCAAAGCTTGCTAGAAATAACATATTCAAGCATCCAGCTTGCTCGAATGAGTTAAACATCCTATTAAAAAATCTAAGTTTTCTAGAAATTTCAGACAACATCAAGCTTGCTAGAAATAAAATATTCAGACATATTCAAGGTTAAAATGCAACACTTTTTTACTTAAACTATATTTCAACATTTTATCATTAATGTTCAAAGTTTAAGAGCAAATGGTGAACAAAGAGATCAAATTTCAGTTATTTCCTTTCAAATCCTTTTTTTATGAAAATATGTCAACATGGGATCATATTGATTAAGTCATCTCTCAATACTTCATTCTCAGCATTATTATGACAAATCATGTATGTTAATAGCAGGTCTAGACTTAGCATGAATTTCATTACATATTGGTGATATTCTTAAGGTTCAATTAGTTTGAATAAAACAAAAATGGATCACACTTATTGTACTATGATGTCCCATATATCTTCTCAAAGCTTATTCGGCTTTCCCCAGATCACCCAAATTGACTTCTACCTCCTGATATTTGGTCAAAATATTTTTTATGACAGAACATATAAATTTTCATGAATTTTTCTTTTCAAAACTTTCAAACATATTGAGGTTGAACGTTGGACTTACATGCCACGCAATACGGACTAACTTGCCATCCATTCAAGGTGTTGAGGACTTATAGCGATGCCCCACCTCTGTAGTTCTATAGTTAACTCTCATGTTTGCATTTTCTTCCAAAATTTGTGAACATTTCAACTTTTGGTTGATAATAAATTTTTGTTCACATTTGTTCTTTGTCATATGTATAAGATGTTTCGTTTTTGGTGACCAAATACCAACAGGCTCGTGTATGACTGGGTAATCACTTTTTTGTCTATCATTCGGAGATATTTATCTTGAAACATGCATATTCAATAATGTATCCCCACATTAAGCTTAGCATTTTTATTATGATTATATCACCTCAGTTTTTACACATCATAGAAAGCAACCATACATATTAACGATTGCACTAATAGTCTTTTTAGCCTATTAAACCCATATGATTAGCATAAATAATCAATGTACTATCATTTCCCAAAGGTTGGGTCAATTTTCATTGATAACCATTTAAGCTTCTACAAAGATTTGAACTGAATAATCTTATCAAATCTCAACACCATTAATTTTCTCTGTGTTTGTCAAAAATGTTTTGTGAAAAAATTTCTTGAAAATTATTCATTTGAGCATGCAATTTTAACACAAAGACATAGTTTGACAAAAACATAATGTAACATATTCAAGAACAATCATAATATGAATGACAAGCATTAACATAAGCAGATTCAACAAAATGTACATTCAAGACTGATTATGCAAACCCTATTCTATCTAAACACATCATCACATCAGATTATCCACATATTCAGAAATATCAGATAAGCATACAGATTTATCACTTCAAACCACATTCAGATACACTTATCCTGATAACACACACATTCACTGAATCAAAAGCTTAAGCATCATAGACACCTAAGTCACAAAATAATCATTTATAAAACAAATCAGTTAATCATAAGCACATAGTCACACATCAAATAAAAATCACTCATCAAGACATTTCTAAAGATAGTCATTTAGCATAGGAAGCACACATCATCAATCAGATCTCATCAGAATTGATCATTCCTAAAGATTTCAAAAGAAGATGAAATTTAGTTCTATTTAGTGGCTTGGTGAATAGGTCAGCCAAGTTCTTACTAGTGTCAACTCTTTTCATTTCAATTAGACCTTTTTCATTGCAATCTCTAACGAAATGATGTCTGATTTCAATGTGCTTGGTCTTGGAGTGTTGGACTGGGTTCTTAACTATGAACAAAGCAGTAATATTGTCAATAAAGATAGGAGTGCTCAAGTAATTCAAACCATAGTCCAGCAATTGATTCTGAATCCAAAGGACTAGTACACAGGAAGCAGATGCAGCAATGTACACAGCTTCAGCAGTTGAGATTGACAAACTAGTTTGCTTCTTGCATCGCCATGACACCAGCCTATCTCCCAGAAATTGACATCCACCAAATGTAGACTTCCAACTCATGTTGCAGCCATCATAGACACTATCAGTGAAGGCAATTAGATCAAAGGCATGGTTCTTTGGGTACCATTTTCCAAAATCGGGTCTTCATTTCAAATATCTAAAAATCCTCTTGACTGCAGTCATGTGAGACACTTTTGGACTTGATTGGAATCTTGCACACACACAAATAGCAAACATAATGTCTGGACTTGAAGCAGTCATGTACATTAATGATCCAATCTTTGCTCTGTACTCATGTTCATCAACATGCTCCCCCTTTTCATCAGTTATCATCTTCTCATGAGTGTCCATTGGATTAGAAGCAGTCATCAAATCTTTACATTTTAACTTGTTAAAGATGTCTTGCATATACTTTGATTGACAAATGAAAATTTCATCCTTCTTTTGCTGAACATGCAATCCAAGAAAGAAATTCATTTCTCCTATAGAGCTCATGACTTCATTACTTCTTCAAACTCCAAACACATTTGTTCATTTGTAGACCCAAAGATGATATCATCAACATAAACTTGAAGCAGGAGTAACTCATTTCCTCTTTTCTTGTGGAAGAGGGATTTGTCAATTGCTCCCCTTTGAAAACCATTAACAATCAGGTGGTTTGATAACTCATCATACCAAGCTCTTGGAGCTTGATGTAGTCCATATAGAGCTTTTTTTAACTTGTAGACTCTATTTGGAAACTCAGGATCTTCAAAACCTGGAGGTTGAGTAACATACACCTCCTCTTCATTTTTTCCATTTAGGAAGGCAGATTTAACATCCAGTTGAAACACTCTTATATTCTTTGAAGTGGCATAAGCTAGAAAGATTCTGATAGCTTCTAGCTTTGCCACTTGTGCAAACACTTCCTCAAAGTCAATTCCTTCTTCTTGTAAGCAGCCTAGTGCAACTAGCCTTGCTTTATTTTCATTACAATCCCACTCTAATCCCTTTTGCATCTGAAAACCCACTTGGTACTAATAGCATACCTACCTCTTGGCTTATCTATAAGTTCCCATACTTGCAGATTTCTGAATTGAGCCAACTCCTCTTGCATTGCTTCCACCCTACTATTGTCCTTTAGTGCTTGAACAATGTTCTTGGGTTAAATTTGGGATAGGAAGCATGAGTATAAACAGATCTTTTGCAAATTCACATGCACTTCTGGTAACTCTTTCATGAATATCTCCATTGATGTTTCCAGGTGGATGATTTCTTTCAACAAAGGAAGTTTGCACCACGTGTTCTAAAGACATATTTGAATCTAGATTTGTATCATTTATATCAGGTTCCTATATGACCAAATCAGATGTTTCATTGTTCACTTGTCCATCTTCATCACCATTTTGTTGTGATGTTGAAGCAATGTCATTTCCTATATTCAAACTTTGAAACAAAGATTCAAAATCTGGTTGTCTTTCATCTTGATCTTGATTATTTTGATCATTAGTTTGGTCTTCATTGTTGACAATTTTCTCTTGTTCACTAAGATTATCAGTTTGTTCATTATCCATGACAGGACTTTCTTGAACAAGTGCTTGCTCAAGATTGTCATTTTGCTCAGTTTTTGTTTCATTGTCAGATGTATTTTCAACAAAAGAATATTCAGCATTCTTTTCAGAATTCTTTGACCACAATTTGTCCAAATCAACCTTCTTTTCTGAGATTTCTTCATGGACACTTGTTCTATACAAAGCTTCATCAAAGTCTTCAGGATAAATCTTGAAAGACTTGATTAACTTCTCAAGATCAAATAGCCAGGATGCTCCGTCTACTTTGTTAAACTGATTTTCACTAAAGATAACATCAGAAGACTCAATCACACTCAAATGATCTTTTACATATACTTTGTATGCTTTCGAGTGTGTGAAGTATCCAACAAAGAAACAATCTAAAGATTTTGATTGAAACTTGTTCAACTAGTCTTTAGTATTCAACAGTGAACACTAGCATCCAAAGGGCTAGAGAAACTTAATTTAGGGCTTTATTTTAAACAAAATCTCATAGGGAGTTTTGTCATGACTTTTGTTGAGAAGTACCCTTCTTTGAACATACCAAGCAATATTAATAGCCTCTGCCCAAAAGGTGGCAGGAAGATAAGCATCTGCTAACATGGTTCTTTCAGCTTCAATGAGTGTTCTATTCCTTCTTTCTGCAACCTCATTTTGTTCAGGAGTTCTAGGTGCACTGAATTGTTAAAGAATTCCTTTTGCAAGACAAAATTCAGTCATCACACCATTCTTGAACTCATCACCATTGTCACTTCTCATGACCTTCACCCTTACATCCAGTTTGTTCTCAATCCTTGTAACATGCCATTTAATCAACTTAGCAGCCTCATCCTTGGAATTCAGAAAGTAAACCCAAGTATATCTTGAATAATAATCAATGATCACTATGCAATATTTCTTCTTTCCTATACTAGGAACACTTACAGGACAAAAAAGATCCATGTGAAGCATTTTCAATACTTGTTCAATTGAGTTTACAAGTTTTGCTTAGTGTGATGATTTGTGATGCTTTCCATTTTGACATGAAATGCATTTGTCATCTAGCTTGAACTCCCTTGTTGGTAAACCAATTACATGTTCACCTTAAACAAGTTTGTTCATGTTCTTTAAGTTAACATGACAAAGCTTTTTGTGCCACAATTGTGTTTCATTTTTAGTGGCCTTAGATACAAAACAAGTTCCACCCCTAGAGATAGCATCTTTCATTCTTTGTTCATACATATTTCCATTTCTAGGAGCCATCATCATAATCATGTCACCAGGGATTACAAGTTAAGGTTTGAGGTTGAAACAGTGTGAATCATCAAAACCAACCTTATAACCTTTATCACAGATTTGTGAGATGCTCAAAAGGTTATATTGCAATCCTTACACATAAAACACATTATCAGATGACACTTTGCCATTGGTTAGAATGCCTTTCCCCACAATCTTCCCTCCATTCTCATCACTGCCAAATGCAACATGTCCTTCAAACTTCTCTTCATAATTCACCAGTGAACTTTTGTCACATGTCATGTGACTGGAACATCCGTTGTCCATATACCATACATCATTGATTAGTGTGGACTGTTCCTGCACTATTCAAAGAAAAATGATCAATTAAGTGATGAAGTACAAGCTAGATCAGCTTGAAAATCATCAATGACATGAACAAATGTTGCATGGGGTTTGGCGTCTTCATAAAAAACTTCACATGATTCAAAAGAATCATCTTTGTCATAGCCATTTCCACATGATTTTCTCACATATGGAACTATGCTCTTGCATTCCTCAATAACAAACTCTCTCTTTACACTTGTTACAAGTGTTTCATTTATTGGTTTCCACAGAAATCCTTATGGCTCAAATCCATTCTTTAACAAGAATTTCTCATCTCCATTTAGTTCTCTTGATTTCTTTATTTTAAAAACCTCTCTTTTAACTTTTTCTTCGCTTTTTGTTGACTTTCCATGGTCAACAGATTTCACTGTTTTAACAGCCTTGTCAGATTTAATTCTGATAGGTTATTTCACCATTTGAGTCACTTTCTTCTTTTCTTGCTCAATCAAAATCTTATCCTTCTCTTTCTTTTGAGTAATATTACTCACTATCTTACTTCCTTATGTGCCATAGGTTTTTGGATCATCAACCATTTATGTGCCCTTGTTCAGATAGTTATTGTAAATTTTCTTATAAAAACCAAAATCTTGTCCATACTTAACTATGTCATGAACATGAATAGGTTCAGGAATGAACTTCTCTTAGCAGGAATCAGTGTGATGACCATAAACATCACATATTTTACACCAACTTGACCTATGAATTTTTCACTTGAATTTCCTAACTTGTATCTTTCACTTGGTCTAGGTGGACCAACCCCAATGGTTTTCTGATGAGAAATTAAACCACAGAAGTTTATGTTAAAGGGCATAAATTATTCAATTTTGATCTCTTCTCTTGACACGGTACTTTTCACAAACTTGACTTCTTCCAATCTGATAGGAGTGTCATGTTTCCCATCTTTGTACCTTGACTGTCTTTTTAGATAATCATCCATACTTTCCACTTCCCCAATATCAAATAGCCCTTGGTTTGAGAAAAAAGGTAAATGGGAATGAAATGATCATCATAATTTGTTTCTTTTGTCTTTTTGCTTTTCATGATATTTTCTCTTCTTTGTGGGACTTTGTAGGCTGTTCTTTCATTATGCTTCTTATATTTTGAACCACCACAAATATCAAAAGATAGATACACTCTTCTCATATGCTCATGGTGCCTTCTCATTTTGGCAGTTATCTTTGGCAATAAAGGGATCTTTTCCTTTGGCTCCTTTTTGCCCTACTTCTCTTTCTTCAAGCTTCCATTGCTTGAGTTTTTATCACTGGAATCACTTAAGTCATCTCTATTCAAGCAGTCTTCATCAATGTCATCTTCAGAAACTTGCACACTAACATAAATTTAAGCATTCTTCTTATCATTCACTTCTTCTTTTATCACAAACTCTCATTTGTCATCAATTTCCACGGACTTATAACTTTCAATGGAATCCTCTTTTTTCCTTTAACACTTCTCTAAACTGATCAAGGTATGCTTTTCTCTTTTCCTTATCAACCTTTAATGAATAATTGTTATTGAAAGGTGGAGGAACAACCTTGTATTTATCTTCCTCTATAATCTTGTTCAACCTCCCACAAAAATTCCCAGTTAAAACTAGATTCTTCATAAAATCATTTTAAACTTGAAGTTCTGTATTCTTCAACTTCTCATCCAAATACATCTTCTTCAACTCTTCTATTTCAGTGACATATCTGGATTGAATCATGTAACTATCCATACAATCATGCTCCAAACTCTTAATCATTTCCTCATAAGTCAAATCACTTAGCTCATAAACATTGATCATACTCTGTTACTTAAAACATTCACTCTGTAGCTTTCCAACTGTCATTCTCAATGATTCATTCATTTCAAGTAATTAAAGTTTTGAGAGATTTGAATGTACCTGAGATGAAGAGGATTCAGCTTCTCTTTTAATCTTAGCCATGAAAGCCACATTTTCCTTCTCAATATCAGCTGCATAATTACACCAGTTAAAACCACCTTCTTGTTGTGGTTCTTGAGCTAAGGCAACATTTCCTTGGTTTCTTGGATGGTTAGGATTGTTTGTGTTTTAATTTCCAGGAGCTTGCGGAGGGTTTTGTTGATTTCTTTGAAAGGGTTGTTGTTGTGGGATAACTTGCTGACGGTTATGTTGTTGGTTTTTGTTGAAGTTGTTGAAGTTTCTTTGATGACCTTGATTCTAATTTGATTCAGAAACTGATTTCTTGGCTGGTTGTTATGAAACTGTCTTGGTTGATTGCACTCCCTAGCAAAATGACAAGGTAATTGGCAGTTGTAACAGATTGCCTTGGATTTGTCAAATCCAATCCTATCATTTGGTCATAAAACCAAAGATCTTCTTGTTCTGTTGAAGAATCTCTTGCTTCACACTGCCAACATAGCAGCTTGCCATTTCGAATCCATGTCTTCTAAGTCATCTGCATCTATATGCTCAAGGTCTTCTTGAACAACACTAGTGTGGAACAAATTCTTAGCCCCAAAGGCATTGAATGACTCAGTAAACAATGGGAATAAAGCTTGATACTTTTTTCCTTGATTAACATTGCCGCCACCATAAGGAGTATGTCCACTGGCCATAGAATAGGTGTCATTTTCATCAATTAGTTGGAGATTAAATCTTGATTGCCCACCCTGATTGTGTGAACTACCAGCAACAAAACTCCTTGGTGTATCACCACCATATTCACTTGGCTCTTCTATGATTGGAATTCGTTGTTGATTCTTTGTGGACAAATTTCCCATGGGTTCAATGAGGGTATTACCACTTGAAAACTTGGTCTGTCTTCTTTGATCATGTTGTTTTCAATCATCTCATTCTCTGCTGCTTGCAAGAAGCATATCACATCATCAGGCTTAAGAGCTAAAAGTTAATTTTATGCTTAATAAACTTGCTGGCAGTGTACCACTCTCCTGATAAGGATGACAATAATTTCTTGTTCAAATCAAAGTCAGTGATTGCAAGATCAGTTGTCCTGATCTCATTAACAACTGCCAAAAACCTTTCCAACATAGACTTCAATCTTTCACCCTCTCTAAACTTGAATCAGTCAAGTTGTTTCTTCAGCCTATCTTTCTTTATATCCTTCAGCTCAGTATTCCCTTCAAACATTTCTACCAACGCATCACACATTGCTTTTGCTGTGGTATGATGAGCCACTTTGGACATAATTTCCCATGATAAGCCCAACTTCCGCATAGCTAAGGCTCTGTCATCTTTCTTTTTCATGTTTCTTTCAACAACTTGATTGTTTAAAGTGCCATCTAGAACATAAGGTCCATTCTTAATAGAGTTCCACATCTTAACATCGTTGTAACAAACTGCAGCTTCAAGCAGCACTTTCCATTTGATGTAATTTTCCTGTCCATACAGCCTAAGAATCTTGTTAGTAGAAACCTCTTGCTCATCCAATGATCCAGACATCTTTTTGGTATTTTAAAATATTTTTAAAAACAAAGAAAACTTAACAAACTTGAACAAAAACTTAAACACTCTTTGAAAAATAATCAGATATGTGGATAAAATCCTTAGATCTAATATATCTAGATGGATTAGAGCAAGATCTATAACAAAGAAAAGAACTTTAATATAGATCTGAGTAAGAAAACACTTTTAAACCTCGAAAATATTGTGGATCTGTGAAAAATGAAAAACAATGCAGCTGACGTCACAAACCAATGTAACAATTGTCAGCTAACATCGTTCTTCTTCTTTAAAATCCGCAATATTCAGTAACAGTTCTTCACAAAAACAGTAACAAAAAGCTCTGATACCACTTGTCAGTTCTGTATATCTCACTCAATATCTCACACACTCAATGTCGTAACCCACACCTAAGTGACGACAAGAAGGTTAACGACTTACTATTTTTTGAAAAGAACAATAGAATATTAATGGCCGACTCAATAATACTCTAAATGTTGCTCAACGGACATGAAAGTAACAAACACACACACACAATTAACTCAAAAGATTTCCACTAATATTATGATAGATAAAATGAAAATCAGTTAGGGTTTAAAGGTGGAATGTCAGGATTTTTGGCAGCCGTACAGGAGGGAGACAGCCGTCAAATCACGATATTCGCTCCGGTCCATTGTTCTGTCGTCTGTCATAGGCGTGCCCTAAAATACTCCTTTTATAGTCCTACCCTGACACCTGATATTCCCTTTTAGAAACCCTAATGATTGAAACAAAAAATATTCAAACGTATTACAATAAATGCTAAGTGTAAACAGGTCTTCGGGCAAGCTTTGCAACTTTTGTATTTAGTGAGCAGACCTGGTAACCACTAAATGTGTTAGGGAACAGTTCTCCGGGCAAGCTTTACTTAAAATACTTTCCTTTGAAAATATTCATCTAACAGACTTCAATCCTCTTGACTATATCAAACTTTGCTTGATAAAGTCCTACGAGTAAGCTTGTTCTTCAGAAATCCCTTCAACCATTTCTTAACTTAACTTATTAAACACCCAAGTCTGCTGGTAACACCATATCTTGCTCTGAGTTGAACCTTGCTCGTTAGAAGTCCTTAAGTAATTTCTTTATCAACTTCCTTCAAGCTTGCTAGGACTACTATTTATTATAAATAAACCTTGCTAGATTTACCAAAAGACTTGGTTTTAGCTTGGCTTAGTCAAGAGTTTGCTATGAAACAAACCTTTCTTTACTTTGAAGAACAACCTTGCTAGACATGGTGAACCTTGCTCGGTTTATCACTTAAGAGAAATTCTAAAAGATAACCTTGCTGGGAAAGCAAAATACCTTGCTAGACCAAGTAAAAGCTTGCTGGGAGGCCTAAGTTAGCTCGGTTTCCATACATAGCCATTTTTAGGGAGGTTGAGAAGATTCTAATCTTCCTTCAGCCTTTTTCTCATCCCAACATGGTGAAATTGGAGATGAAGATTATCGAGATAATCCGAATGTGACCCATGTGGATATGTATCAAGCAGGGTCGAGTCGAGGTGAGAGGCAACCGGGTGTTCAGTCAGGTTATATGGGAAGTGCGTTTGAATATGCACAAAGGCCTTGTGATTCAAACCGGGCATACCAACGGACCATGCAAGAGGTGGTGGAACGACAACAGCCACCTACATTTGAGGATTGGTCCGAATCTTCCCAAACATTATTTAACCAACAAACATACATGGGTGCGAGTATGGAGAGGGGATTAAAGAAAAGTTATGATCTCCAAGAACTATGAAACCAAACTAGTGCTTATGCCTTTGAACAAGATATGAACAACCAGTACATCGAGGATCGAAACCGAAGGATGCATGATGTATGGTAAGCAGGGCAACTAGACGTGATTGACCCGCCGATTGTGGACTACACTACCTTGCTACCGTATGATGTAGCATGTCATACCCTACTCCACCATTGCATCACTCAATGTGTGTGGATCCCAACCAAGGTCCGAGTCATGATGCCTCGCGACACAAAGGAGGTGAACAAGGAGTATTAGGATTTGGCGATTTCTCGGATATGATGACATCCATATTCGGGCCACCTTAGTCGCATTACTACTAGCCAGGTGCTTTCTTATCCTAGTTTGTATATTGGTGAATATTTTTTTTTGTATTGTTTATGGTTTGGTGGGTGTATGTGTGATATTGTTTTCGGGGTTGTGGACCGATGGGGATTATCAAGATAATCCAAATGTAACCCCTATGGATATGTGTCAAGAAGGGTCGAGTCGAGGTGAGAGGCAATCGGGTGTTCAGTCAGGTTATATGGGAAGTGCATTCGGCTATACACAAAGGCCTTATGAATCTAACTGGGCATACCAACGGACAATGCAAGAGGTGGTGGAACGACAACGACCACCTATATTTAAGGATTGGTCCGAATCTTCCTAAACATTATTTGACCAACAAACATACATGGGTGCGAGTATGGAGAGGGGATTAAAGCAAAGTTATGATCGCCAAGAACTATGGAACCGAACTAGTGCGTATGCCTTTGAACAAGATATGAACAGTCGGTAGATCGATGATTGACACCAAAGCATGCATGATGCATGGCAAGTGGGGCAACTAGTCATAGCTGACCCGTTGATTGTGGACTACACTACCTTGCCACCGTATGATGGTAGTATATCATACCCTATGCCACCATTGCATCACTCCATGTGGGTGTATCCCATCCAAGGTCCGAGTCAAGATGCCTCGCAACACCAAGGAGGTGAACAAGGTGGTGGTGAACACGGAGCATTTGGATTTGGCGATTTCTCAGATATGATGACATCCATATTCGGGCCACCTTAGTCGCATTACTACTAACCAGGTGCTTTCTTGTCCTAGTTTGTATATTGGTGAATATTTCTTTTTGTGTTGTTTATGGTTTGGGGGTGTATGTGTGATATTGTTTTCGGGGTTGTGGACCGATGGGGGTGTGAAATTTATTGATAAAAATAAAAAAAATTGTGCCAAAACCATACATTGGGGACAATGTATCCCAAGTGTGGGGATGTGGAGAAATATTTGAGAAAAATTCAAATTTTATAGAAAAATTTTGTTTGTGGTTTAAAAGATGCGTAGAGTTAAAAGGTACCTTTTCATGGTCATGTTTCCCTTGTGTAAGTGTTGCCGGGTTTTAGATAAAAAATGGTGTTAGATTTTCAACCAAGGATAACATGTTTTTGGTTATTTATCTCACGTAACATGCCGGTACAAAAACTTCAGGTTGGAACTTTATACCACTAATTATCATTGTTAGCATTATTAAAGGATAGCAGTGTGACCCTTTCCTGTTAGAACTTATATAAAGACTGCGTTCCGAGACCTTAGCTTGGCATGAGTGCAAAAATGATAGAGTCATTTGGGTATAGCCTCGTCCGGATGTGTGCGAGTGTGTGTTCTGGGGGTTAGGCTTCATACATTATACATATGAGCGTAAGGGACGGGGGTGGTTTCTTTATATGCCATTATTGGACTTATTGTTTATCAATCAACACCCCGTGAATTGTTCACGTTTTGTTACATTTGCGAGATGATACGGCTTAGTAGGTTATTTCTTGTATTTGTATTTATGTTTGGTTATTGTTATGAAGGATTTCTTATTTGGTTTAGTTGAGTTACAAAAAAAAATCTGAAATCCATTTGTCAGTATGGAATGACGAGAAAAGCAAAAATAGAGAGAAAGAAAAGTTAGTGGTGCATATAGTTGTTTATGTTATTTTGTATGTTTATTTAGTTTTGTATGTAATAAGCCGGATCAGATCGCTTGCGCTACTTTCAATGTTCCCATTTCGTACCTAACACCTGGCCCCATTACAACCCATGGTAAGTCCTCTTGATTTCCACGGTTCTTTAAGCATTCATTAGGTGGAGTTTCGATAGTTACACGAGCTTATTATAGTGGATTGGAAGACCTGCATTTGGGTGGACTAGCACACATTCTAAATTTGAAAAAAGTTATTGAGCGGAAATTTCATGAGGGATGTGTTGCGTGAAAGAAAAACAGGAAATGTGTTAAGTTTGGTTGAAATTTTATGTTTGATGAACATGAATGTGTTAATAGTGCAAGTATGAAACATATGGGAATAGGGTATGATTTGCAACCTTAATCGTAATGCATTTCGTTATGAGTTAATGTTTCAAAATGAATGAATGAATTGCTTGAGGGCAAGCAAAGGGTAAGTGCGGGAATGTGACGGGTGGTCCGTTGGACAACCCTTAAGTGTTAGAAAACTATTGATAATCATACATTTAACCCAATTTATATTCTTTTTTGGACGCCTTTTCGTTATCTTATCATTATCTTCCATCCAAGGACGACCTAGGGGCGATTTTCAGGTGCCATAGTTCAAATTGGAGTTGTGTAACCATTGGATACGTGTTTTTATTCGTATTCACACTATAATCGAACAGATATTGAACCAAATTATGCTTAGCTAATTCTTTTGTGCTTTCCCTCTGATTGTAAGGTTTTTTTTAATATTGATTGATATAATAGTTAGATCTTAATGATTTCATTATTATGGTATTTATGTATTGATTGATAAATTGTTAGTTTGTTGAGTTCGTGTTCTAAACCGTTAGTTCTTGGTGCTATAGGCAATCGAGATTAATCGGGTGGGATTCGAGGTTGGATAAACTAATTGGTTTTTGAGTGGTTACCTTGTGTTTTGCAATCCAAGTACTTAGTCTTCAATTATCACAATGATTTGCGTAATCACGAACTATGTCATTATAGTCCATCTCAGATTAAATGTTTACTTTAAAATTCATAGAAACATGAAACAGAGGGAAGGCTTATTTTCTCGACTTGATTTATAACTCATTAAATTGTTTTTAGTTCTTTTTGATAATCAAATCAAACAACCAAATTTTTTAGTTTATTTTCTGCAATTAGTTTTAATTTAATTATTTTACAAGACTACTTGGAAATACATTTTACACAAACTCCCAGTGTTCGATACCCACTTGCTGCTATCTAATTTGTGTAATTGGTTTATATTTGAGTGAGTCTACAACCTCATGTCACCTCCCCACAATTGAATCTTACATTTCCCTAAATATGATCATTTTCAATAATATTTAAAATGAGGCATGGAGTGTAAGTAAAAGGAAAGCAAAATCCCTACGGGCCGAAACGAAATTTTGACAGAGTGTTCCCTATTTTTCATATGTTCCAGTAGTGCTTCCTAAACAAAGAAATAAGTTGCAAACAACAAAAACAAAATAAGATAATAAAACTAAAAATTAGATGTGGGACCACCCACACCCAGCCTTACCTGGCCTAATTATGTTTAACTAAAATGGCTCGGATACAACGGCCATGAGAACCATCAAGTCACAAAACAAAAAAATAAAAGTGTCTAAAACAACATCGATCCCTTAATAAAAATAAAAACATAAACTACTACCACTCGCATGTGCTACCATTACCCAAAGTTGTCACCATCATGACTATCAGTCAATTTCCCAAGGAAGCTGGGTCACGGTCTCCACTAACGGTCCATCCACTATCCTAAAAAAAGGAACATACTGCCAGAACTTCACGTAATGAGTGGTATATTGCAGGTCGGATGTTGTAGACTGATCGTTCACACGATCAATAGTTGGATGTGTGAGTGTGGTGGTGGTCAATGAAGTCATAAATCCCCTCAAATGAATATGGGTTGAGTTGTGAAGAGCTAGAACCAACGGCTGATGATGGGCCGACCTACTAAGAATAGGTATGGTGGCGGGTTTGAAGGGCTGGTGAACAGGTTCTCCTCTCGGGTACATCCTACAAGGTCATTTCTGGCGGGTCTTTAGGGCCCAAATTTGGTTATAGGCATCCTGAAATCGCCATTGCACCGGGTTCTTAGCAAGATATTGAACCAAATTTGGTTATAGACATCCTTAAATCGCCAATGTCGCGAGGAAGTGGTTTGGGCCCTCGGGTTCCTTCTACATCAGCACCATAGGTTTTTTAAAGCTTAAAAATCAAATCACCTCCAAAAAGCGAGGTGGTCACCATTTGGGCTTAAGCATTTTTTTTCAAACATGCAACATAAAAAAAGCTTATGTTACAAGGTATGTCATTTTTGATGCAATAGATGGCCCAAAGATCTCTTAGATTCACGACCCCTTCTTTTTTTGGTGTATTTTTGTGGGTAGTGCCATTAAGGCATGGATTTGGTTTATTGTTGTGTTTATTGTTAATATTTATGAATTTGGGTCACCAAAGTACGGATCACGGTGGCTAATTGCTTGAAAATCTGGACTGTCATTTTACGGGTTGAATTTCGAGGGCGACATAGAAGAAAATGCGAAGACATGCTACGAAGAAGGAAGGGTTCGCATGACATGGGACATAAATATGAAATTCATATTAACAACCAAATGAAACATTATATGAAACATTCCTGAAATCAGAATCAAACTATATAAATCATAAAACAAATGAATAAATAAAATCGCATGAAACAAAATTTGAAATCGAAATTGAAATGTCCATGAACCACCATGAGGTTTCGCATTTAAATAGCAATTTCATAAATTTTTGAATAACCATATAGAAACTTATATCAAATTTGAAATCTGAATATAAATGAACCTCCATGATCTTTTGTCACACCCCGACCAAAGGCGGCGGAACATGCCGGGGTGCAACGGATTGCTCAAGAACACAAGACACTATTAAAGTGACAATATTTAAACAACTCATTAATTTCAATCAATCACCAAAGTTGCACATATTGTTCATACAAATAAAACACCAAATACAAGAAATAAATATTGTTCATTCTTCCAATAACTTAGCGGTATTAAATAGAATGGCGTCTTCAAACTCCAAGTCAAATAATAATCAAACCTATAACAATGCATAAAATAATATTTGTCAACACGTATGTTGGTGAGCAATTTCATAGTTTTGAGTACATATAATATGAACGAAATCCACATACGTATATGAGACTATAAATAAAACCATCAATCGTGGTATATAAAATTTATGTAAATGAGGATCCTTTCTAATCGGTAGCAACCGACATACTCGGATAATGATGCCATATGCTACTTGCCCAAGGCTAAGTAGTTAGGGGTGCGTATGATCATACTTATTGCGTTACACAACAACATAAAATAAACACTCGTGCACGTAAAGCATATGAAACATATAACATGCAATAGAGCAAGTATTCTAAGTATCATACACCCTAAAGTTTGTGGTTTGAAGATAGAGTATTATAAATCGTTCTTGTTTTGGATAAGTATGCATGTTACCCCCAAAGTATAAAATTGAAAACGGGGGATGAAATGTACTCACATTAAATAAGTATCTTGAAGGATAGTTGGTGATAAAACGGGGGAAGGGTCAGTTCAACGGGCAAGACCTAGATTAAAAATGGTCTTGAGTTAATAGATGGTTTTGGAAGCTTTAAAGTAAAATAACTTGACATATAACATAAATAATTAAATTTTGAAGGATAAAATGTAAACACATAAGGAATTAAAGTACGTTTACTCGAAGACTGGTCTCGGTGTTATTTTTATTAGTTTTTACTTAACCTTTGTTAAGTAAATATTTGGGTATAATTGCAATATTGCAAAGTTAAATAAATACCAAAACGATACTTTACGAGTGTTCGGATTTGTCGGTTCGAGTCTTGATATTTGGTCAAGCTCGAAGCCGAGGTTATAAAACGTTATGAGATATCTCAATGAAATCAAAAGAAGCTTCACCAAGTTTGTAGTTCTATTAAGAAGAACCTCGACGTCAGTCAAGCGAGTGTTTGGTTTTGCCGGTCCAAACTTGTTATAAGATCAAGGTAGATCCAACATACCAAGTGTTTTGAGAAAACATTTTAAATTTGGTTTATAAAATAGTTTTAGAGAAAATATGAGATTCGGTGAACTCGGTTTAGTTCGATCTTGGTTCGGTCCTTGACTCGAAATAAAACCGAGGATGGTTGCCACATACCAAATACCATAGAATTTATTAAAATGAACTTAGAAGTTATAATACATAATTCATACTTGTAACATATTAATAAATCATTTTAAATATAAAGTATTTAAATAAGAGTTCGGTTTTTGTTCGGCTCTTGGCTCGGGATGGAACCGAAAATGGTGGCTACATATCCAATACCATAGAACTTATTAAAATAAACTTAAAAATAATAATACTCATATCTTTCATACAATATGTTAACAATAAAGTATTTAAACAAAAGTTTGGTTTTGGTTTTCGTTTTGGCTCTTGACTCGGGATGAAACCGAAAATGGTGGCCACATACCCAATACCATTGAACTATTAAAAATGATTTAGAAACTAAAAGTAACTAAGGACTACATAATATTGATGAGCATAAACAAAATTAAAGCATAAACTAAAGCATAAGTTAAGTATATATCAAGGACTATAATAGTCCTCCATGTAGCCTTGCCTTGTAGCACAACACTTCAACCGACCGTGACCAGAGAAGTGAAAGCCGAAGGAAACAAGGGGTGTATATTATATATATGTTGCAACCTCAAGCTTTAAGTAACAAGAATTAGTTAGAAATAAATATTAGTATTAGCTTGACCTTGAGAAATCAAACTATTAAGAACTTAAAGAAAGAATACATGGATTTGAGAGAGAGTTTGGAGAAGATGAACAACCAAAGTGGTGTATGGAACCTAGCTTTTATAATGGTAAGAGTATGGTTCATTCATATGGGGAAATTGCATGTGATTGGTAAATATGGTCAAACAAGCTTTTGATTATTGACAATAATAGTCCCTAAAGTTTTCTTTAAGTCATTTTTCATCATAAAGAGGTGTTTTAACGTATCGAAAATGATGTTTTCTTAACCAGACATTTATGAAACATAAACGAACATAAAATCCTTCATTTTATTAATAACTATGAATCCGAAAGATCAAAAAGTGTCGGGTTTTTGATACAAATACAAATGCAAGTTAAACCGAAAAATGACAAATGTTACAGTCTTCCTACTTTAGGGAATTTCGTCCCGAAATTAAGATGAATCCGTAATAAAAAAATGCGGATAGTTTTCCTTCATCTCGTCTTCTTGTTCCCAAGTAAATTCAGCGCCACTCCGTGATTTCCAACGGACGTTAACTAAATGGATGCGGCTACGTGTGGTTCGTTTCTCATTGAGGTCCACGATTTCAACGGGTTTTTCGATCATTTGCAAGGTTTCATCGATACGCACTTCATCGAGAGGTATATGGAGATTACCTTGGCTAAGCACTTTTTTAGGTTTGAGACATGAAAGGTTGTATGAACACCGGTAAGTTCTTGCGGTAACTCGAGCTTATAGGGCACTTTTCCAATCCTTTTGAGGATTTTGAATGGGCCTACGAAACGAGGGGCTAGTTTTCCTTTCTTTCCAAAACGGACTAGCCCCTTCCAAGGGGAAACTTTGAGAAGGACAAGGTTGCCAACATTGAACTCGAGGGGTTTTCACTGTTTTTCGGCATAGCTCTTTTGGCGACTTCTAGCAGCGAGGAGATTTTTGCGGATTTGATCAATAAGATCGGTAGTGTCTTGGACCATCTTGGGACCGGTGGTTTGGGTTTCACCAGTTTCGTTCCAACAAATCGGAGAGCAACACTTACGACCATAAAGATCTTGGAAAGGAGTCATATCAATGCTAGATTGATAACTATTATTATATGAGAATTCAATAAGCGGGAGATGATAATCCCAATTCCCACCAAAGTCAAGAACACAAGATCGAAGCATATGTTCGAGGGTTTGGATTGTACGCTCGGATTGGCTATCGGTTTGAGGATGATAAACAGTGCTAAGATCGAGGCGAGTGCCCAAAGCTTCTTGAAGCGATTTCCAAAAACAGGAGATGAAACGAGCATCACGATCAGATATAGTGGTCAACGGAATACCATGGCGGCATAGAATTTCACGAACATAGATTTGAGCGAGTTGTTCAACAGAGTACTTCTCGCGGATTGGGATGAAGTGAGCCGATTTGGTTAATCGATCAATGATGACCCAAATGCTATCATTTTGCTTTTGAGTGGGAGGAAATTTGGTGATAAAGTCTTTAGCAATGTCCTCCCATTTTGAAACGGGGATAGGAGGTTGCTCGAGTAAACCAAAAGGTTTTTGATGTTCGGCTTTAACCTTTGAGAAAGTAAGACATTTTGAGACATAGAGTGCTACGTCCTTTTTCATACCCGGCCACCAATAAATAGATCGAAGTACATCTTATCCGCACCGGGATGTACGGAATATCGCGACATATGAGCTTCATCGAGAATGAAAGTACAAAGTTCATCACAATCGGGAACCCACAAACGATTGAGGAAATGAAACAAGCCATCGGGTTTGGTTTCGAGTTGATGTTTGGCTCCACATGACATTTAGTAATACATATTGCCTTCATCAATGGAGATGCATTGGGCTCGATAAATGCGGTCTTGGAGATCGGTTAGGATGATGATGCTATGAAGCAGAACGCATTTGACATTAATTTACGAATAAGGGCATCGGCCACGACATTCGCTTTACCGAGATGGTAGCGAATTTCGCAATCGTAATCACTAACTAATTCGGCCCATCGACTTTGTCTCGTGTTGAGATCTTTTTGGTCAAAGATATGTTGAAGACTTTTATGATCGGTGAATACAACACATTTTGTGCCATAAAGATAACGTCTCCAGATTTTGAGAGCGAAAACGACGGCACCAAGTTCGAGATCATGAGTCGTGTAATTCTTTTCGTGAACCTTAAGTTGCCTTGAGGCATATGCGATAACTTGACCTCGTTGCATGAGAACGCAACCGAGACCTTGATTGGATGCATCGCAAAATACCACAAAGTTGTCGTTTCCATCAGGATTGGTTAAAACGGGAGCATTGCAAAGCATATGCTTTAGAGTTTGGAAAGCTTCTTCTTGTTTCGGTCCCCATTCATAAGGTTTTCCTGTATGAGTTAATGAGGTGAGGGTTAACGCGATTTTGGAGAAGTTTAGAATGAATCGCCTATAATACCCGGCTAAACAAAGGAAAGATCGAATTTCCATGGGTGTGGATGGAGTTTTCCAATCTTTCACGGCCTCGATTTTGGCGGGATCAACATGAATACTTTTATCATTGACGACGTGGCCCAAAAATTGCACTTCTTTTAACCAAAATTCACATTTTGAGAACTTGGCATAAAGTTGTTTTTTCTTAAAAGATCAAGAATGGAACGTAAATGATGTTCATGTTCGGCTTGAGTCTTGGAGAAGATAAGGATGTCAACGATAAAGACAATTACGAATTTGTCCAAGAATGGTTTGCAAACGCGGTTCATAAGGTCCATGAATACCGCGGGTGCATTGGTTAATCCGAAAGGCATAACCAAGAACTCGTAATGTCCATACCGAGTATTAAAAGCGATTTTTGGAATGTCGTCTTCATGAACACGCAATTGATGATAACCCGATTGAAGATCAATTTTGGAAAACCAATATTTATTAAAATGTTCTTGCAAAACCAATATTATTAAAATGTTCGTTCATATACCGAGGGGTTAACTTTTTCAAGGGTTTATACAATCCCTCTTGATTTGCACGACTGTCTATGCATTTATTAGGTGGAGGTTCGATAGTTATACAAACTTAATATAGTAGATTGGCACACGTGCATTTGGGTGGACTAGCATATCATGCTAGCTTTGAGAAAAGTTATTGAGTGGAAAGTTCAAGATGGATGAGTTACGTGAAAGAAAAACAGGAAACGTGTTAGGTTTGGTTGAATTTCTATGTCTGATAAATAAACGTGTTAATAGTACAAATACGAAATATGTGGGAATAGGGTATCACTCGGGACCTTAATCGAGATGCATTTTGTTGAATGTTTAGTGTTTAACTTTGAATGATTGGGTTGCTTGAGGGCAAACAACAGGTAAGTATGGGAATGTGACGGGGCGAAAACAAGGATGAAAAGAACGGTGAATAAAGCGGAGTTAAAACGACAAAGTTATGAAGAAAACAAGGAGGCGAGAATAGAAGCCACCGTAAGCTACGGTGGGGGCTGGGTGGAACATGCTGCCTTAAGGCAGTTTTTCACTACTGTGGAAATTTTGAAAGCCACTGTAGCTTTCGGTTGGCCTGACGCTGAAAGTTGTAACAACTTTTGTAACTCGTTTTTTGGACGGATTTTCATTATCTTATCATTACTTTTCATCCAAGAGCAACCTAGAGGTGATTTAAGGTTCGATAACATTATTGTGAGTGTGGTAATAATTGGATACTCGGTTTTGATTCATATGCATACTTTAATTGAAGGAATGATGAACCGAATCATGCTCGGCTAAATTCCTTTGTGTTTCCCTCGGATTGTGAATGTTTATTCAATTTCTGTGATAATAGTTTGATCTTATAGATTTCATTATTATGGTGTTTATGAATTGAATGATAGATTGTTAGTTTATTGAGTTCATGTTCTAAACCGTTAGTTCTTGGTGCTTTTAGCAATCGAGATTAATCGGGAGGGATTCTGGGTTGGATAAACTAATTAATTTTTGAGTGATAACCTTGCGTTGTGTAATCCAAGTACTTGATCTTCATTATCGCAATTGTTTACATAACCACAAACTTTATTTTATCGTTCATTTCAGTTTAAACTTTCACTTTGACATTCATAGAAACATGAAACCAAGGGAAGGCATATTTTCTCGTATTGATTTAAAACTCGTTAATTGTTATTAGTTCTTTTTGTTAACCAATCCAAACAACCAAATCTTTAAAGTTATTTTCTACATTTAGTTTAATATAGATAAATTGCAAAGCTACTTAGTATTCCACAAACTCCTTGTGGTTGATACACACTTACTAATATCTAATTAGTTGTATTTGATTTATTTTTGAGTGTGTCTTCAACCTCACGTCACCTTCCCCTTTCCTTCCTCTTCTCCTCATCTTTATCGGGAAGTTTAGATGATCCAACCTCTTTCATCACTGTAGGTGGCATCTCATCAATTTCCCTAAATAAGTATTCTAATTCTTCATCCACAACCACTTCTCTTTCTTCAAAAATCAAAGAATCAATTGCATCAAATTCTCCATAAATAATATCAAGATCAGGGTCATCTTTAATCATCTCCTCGTCATTAATTCCTTGAACATGTTCAATATTTTCCACAACCTCCCTTATCTCCTCAACCACAGTCATCTCCTCATCAACAATCATTTCTTTATCACTATCATCATATGTCATTCCTATCATATTCAAAGAGTTGTTGTTTTCTGCAAAACAAGAATATTCTCCCCCTGTTTTGGTGCATCTGAGGTCTTCTCAACCTCATATTGCAGGGTTTGAATTTTTGGTAGGGCATCTTGTAACTATTTTTCCAAATCAATGTTTCTTGCCCTAAACTCAAAGTTTTCTGATCTCAAATAACAGTTTTCAACAATTAGATCAAAATTTATTTTTAGTATGTCATGGTGGGGATGGTGGATGGTGAAATATTTGGGTTGAAAGGATCAGATTCAGAGAATTCAGAGATTTGGGTTTTGGGATGGGTTTGATGTACTGGGCTTTGAAATATTGGTGAACTTGAAATTGGTAAAGGATTTATGGTTTTGATTAAATGAATTTGGCTTTAGGTAGATGGTGATGAAGGAATGTCAGTTTGGGAATTGTTTATGGAATGGGATGGTGATTGGTAAGGAGTGTCTGGTTGGTTTATCAAATGAGCTTCAATGAATTCGGAAATGTAAGGTTCAGGTTCAGTTGGGTGGGATTGGGTGAGTGTGGTGGTGATGGGATGTATGGCTCATGGATTTGAGTTTGAGGTGGTGAAACAGGTGGTGTAATGGTTGAAACATGGTGAATGAAATTTGAAACCACTTCGTCATGAATTATCTCCCCCCTCAGCGTGTGCTATTACATCAGCCACATTCTCCTCAACTATTGCATCATCTCCTCCACTATCAAGATCATCATCGTTATCATCAGAGTCACTTTCATCATCACTCCCTTCCTCACTGCTCACCATTGGTGAAGCAGGAACCTCCATTACTCCAAATTCGTCATTTACCAACCAAGGGAGTACATCAAACTCCATTACTGGATCAAACTTACTAGTTGCACCCAACCTACTGATCCTCCGATAAACATTTGGATCTTGTAATACATGTGTTGCACCGACAGTTGGTAAGTTCTGATGTATCCTGTTGAAGATTATCTGTAAAAATCTAGGATACATGATAAATTTGTCTTCCTCCCTCTTTCTTGTGTTTGTTACCATCCTTCAAATATCATTATAGTCCAGGTTCCTCTTCTTGGAGTCAAGCTTTGAATAATGTGATGTATCAGGATCTGGTAGATCAAAGGAAACATCCCCATTTGAAATTGTTCTTGAAATATTTTTAACAACCGTTGCTGGGAGTAAGATAATTGCTCTACAAAATCATCATTTAGTTGAAGGCTTGTGCGTATAACTTGCTCAGTAATTCAATCTCCCTGCCAAGCACAATGGCCTCAATTCTTCTCCCATTTATGTCTTCAACATATTGAGCAGATCTCCATAAATATGTGTGGTGATTTCTATAGATATTGGGTTTTTCGTAAAAGTAAATCTAAGATTCGAGCGTATCAGCCATTTTATCATTATCTCCAAAGGGCGGTTCTCCTCTGTGATTTGGAGAAACACGCACATATTGTGCTTCTACTAAAATTTATATGCCATATCTGCACACACACAAATAAAACACACATCCGAATGATATGTTAGTCAATTTGAACATTAAATTAACATGCATGCATATATAATTGAAGAATAAAATATAAAAGGATAATCTTTATGAACCTGTTCTTCGACAATTTAATAACCTACACTTAAAATAAAGATGTTAGTAAAACTGAAAATTGAAAACCTAAACTCACATAATGAGTGTCAGAAATCACTTAATCAAAGCTAACCAAGTCGGAATTAGGATGGATGATAATATTTAGAATGATTTAGGGAGTAAAGGTTAAATAACTTAGGTCACGAGTAAGATGGGTGAGAGAGAGAGAGAGAGAGAGAGAGAGAGGAAAAAGTGATTGAAAAAATTTCCAAGTCCCTCTTTTATACTATACCCTTGTTCATTAGAAAGTGAGTTTTATATGATTTTTGTCTCTTAGTATTTCAATACTGCCAAAACTCAATTCTATTATGCTTCTGCTCAAATTTATATGCCATTGCACACACACAAATAAAACACACATTCAAAGTATATGTTAGTCAATTTTAATATTAATTGAACATGCATGCATATATAATTGAAGAAGAAAATATAAAAGGATAATCTTTATGAACCTGTTCTTCGAAAATTTAATAACCTACACATAAAACAGAGATATTAGTAAAACTAAAAATTGAAAATCTAAACTCACATAATGAGCGTCGGAAATCACTTAGTCAAAGCTTACCAAGTCGGAATTAGGATGGATGATAATATTTAGATTGATTTAGGGAGCAATGGTTCAATAACTTAGGTCGCGAGTAAGCTGGGAGAGAGAAAAAGAGAGAGATAGAGAGAGAGAGAGGGAAAAAGTGTATAAAAAATTTTATAAGTCCCTCTTTTATACTATACCCTTGAACATTTTAAAGTGAGTTTTGTCACACCCCAAACCATGGCCTAGGCGTATGACACATATGTTGGTACCAAAATTGTAAATAAATCAGAGTTACGTTTAATAGCGAAAGACTTTATAAACTTGTGGATTTAAAATGTAATATTTACATTACAAAAGACGGGATTATAAATACCCGTTTTAAGTTATATCAAAAGTATTAATTATTATTAGTTACAAAGCACCATTATAATAGATTAAGTTTTATACAAAATAGATCCGAGCCATCGGATATCTTTTGAGCACTTCGTTCCTCCAAGCGCTAATTTTGGTCACCTGCAAAATGTAAGAAAATACGTCAGCAACGAATGCTGGTGAATATGCTGACGCCAAAAATATTTTCTTTACTAAATCACCCCTCGGGACTATGTAGGTCCCGGCTCAACGTGGCTTAGGAATAATCAAGTTAAAACATACAATTTATAAACTCAAGTCTTTATACTCGGTTCCCCTAGCGAAACATCGCAGCGTTCGACTAGTTGAGTGCTTATACGTATACACACGGTCATACTCCTCGCAGGCGAGCGTAATTGTGACCAGGTGTGGTGTGCCCACCACATATGAAAGGATCCAGACAAATGTACACTATATCCTGAGGCCAATATTTATACCCTTGTTTATAAATGTTTTAGAGACACTTAGTCTCATGTAAAGTTTTTCATATAATACGTTTGACTCGTTTGAAAACAAGTTTGTAAAAGTGGACCGTATTCACCTTTTGATTTGGATCGGCTTCAAATACTATCCGAGGGTCTTTCCCATTGCTATCTCGCACCTATAGTACGAGTATAACCAATTGTTAGTCGGATGTACAATCCGGCTTAAGACCTTTAGTTTTATTTTATAAACTTTACCTCGATGAACCTTTAGTTCAAAATCTCATTTACTTTAAAACCTTTAGTTTAAAATTAATTTATAAACCTTTAGTTTATTTATAAAAACCCGACGTTTCTTCTTCTCTAAGAAACGTATTCTTTTCTTTATTATTTAAGAATAGTTATTATTACTTAAATAATATTTTCATAACAAAGAATATATACTTACACACACACACACACACACACACACACATATATATATATCAATATTCATAATCGTATATTTTGTTCTTTTCTTTGTTATGTTAACTTTTCTTTTATCGAGGTATCGAGTATAACCTCGACTTAAGGTTTAAGCCTTTATAATATTTTATTATTATTTCCATCGGCGTTATGCCTACGCCTACCTTTGTTGGCTTATGGAAACCCTAATGATTCGAGCATCAATCCAACGCCGCTTTGCCTTCTTTTCCTTCTTGATCAAACTTCCTTTCTCGTCACTTTCCTTTCAGCACGCCAAACGAAAAACACCAAACTTCAACACTTGCCGGCACGCCTTTCGAGACTCATCGCCATGGTGTATAGAAAATAGCAAACGCCTTCATGGTCGGTATGTTGGTGGAGATTGGCATGAACTTCAAGGAAACGATGGCACGGAAAGTGATGAATCGGGACACGCTTATCGAGGAATTATGGCACGAACATCGAGGTGGATCGAGGGTATGGTTTGTATAACTTAGAGAGATGTTAAAGATATGTTAGAGAGCAGGTTTTGGTGTGTTTGGAATGAGATCCCGGACCTGCTATTTATAGACAATATTTTGGGGCCCATCGTGATACGCGATGGTCCTCTGGCTGAGCCTTTCGCGTATCGCGACGTAGGCTCTCTGAGTCACCAAGTAGACCTGCCACGTGGCGACACGTGGCAGGCGTTGTGCCACGTGTTGACACGTGGCCGACGTGCCACGTGGCCGACGTGTTGCCACGTGGCGACACACTGTGCCACCGTCTACCACGTGGCACACGTATCACACTGTGTCATACCACGTCATCGCGATACGCGGTGACGTTGGTTCAACGGCGATCGCGTATCACTGCTGACTCTTCCAGAAGGTTTTGACCAAGCCCTTCGCGCTACGCGATGGGCTTTTCCTTTTGTCCCGTCGCGTATCGCGTTAGGACAAGAAAACAGAATTTTATTTTTAAACCTTTAGGTTTGGATATTGGCATATTTGGTCCCTTAACTTTGGAAGTTTGACATTTTTAACTCAAAATTTTCGTGATGTTACAAGTTTTAAATGATTTTTTTTTCTCTTAATATTTTAATACTGCCAAAAATCAATTCTTTCAAATTTTGAAGCACAAAGCTTTCTCGTCCAAGGTATTGTACCAAAGCTTTTTCTTGTGTTTTTTTTGGTTTACTCATTTATAATTTTATTAGAAATATACTAAGTGAGTAAATGAAGGAAGTATACTTGAATACACAAGATTGCTCGAGAAATTAATCACAAGCCAAATTATCAAGTATATTTGTTCAAATATTCAACTTTGCTCGAGATCAATAAAGATCTCAAATAACTTAGAAATATTACTAAATGTCAAACCTTACTCGAATATCCTAACAAACTAAAGTTTACTCGAACAAAATTTAATCAAGCAAAAAGTTAAATTTTTCAAGGATATTCTATCCTTGAAAAAGCCCTCTTGATTAAAGTTTTTTTAATAAACATAATACTCATATCAATTCGGGAAAATTTTTAACTTTTTCAGGAAAGGTGGTTTATATGACCAATATTGGTTTTTTTAATAAGTTTCGTTCGTATATTTGGGGGAGCAAGGTGATCGTTTATTCGGACCATAGTGCGGTTCGGTATTTGATGGAGAAGAAGGATATAAAAGCGCGTTTAATTCGGTGGATATCGCTTTTGAAAGAGTTTGATTTTTAAGTTCGGGATAAAAAGGCGTGTGAATGTAGTGGCAGATCACTTATCCCGAATTCCATTGGACGGTGCTGTTGACCCGATGGAGATAAACGAATGGTTTCCCAACGAACAATTGTTAGTCGGGTCGACCGCACCGTGGTATGCCCATTTTGTGAATTATTTAGACACAGGGTCTATTCCAAGTAAGTGGGTGAAGAAAATAAGGCAACGGTTCATGGCCCAAATGAAACAATATATATGGGATGAAAGGACCTTTTCCCGATTCGAAGGTTTTAACTCACGCACATGCATCGGCGTGCGGGGGGGGGGGGGCATGTTAGTGTACTAGAAAACGGGTTACTGGGTGCTTCAATGTGGGTTTTATTGGCCCACCATTTTCATAGATGCAAGTGAGTATGCCCGACGCTGTTTAAATTTCCAAAAGATGGGGAGTATATCAAAAAGGGATGAAATGCCATTGCAACTGATTTTGGTGATAGAGATTTTTGATGTATGGGGCATTGACTTCATGGGCCCGTTTCTAAACTCAAATGGATTTTTATATATTTTGGTTGCGGTCGATTATGTGTCCAAGTGGGTAGAAGCGGTAGCAACGAGAACTAATGACCATTCTATGGTTTGCAACTTTGTTCAAGCAAACAACTTAGCTCGGTTTGGTATCCCACAGGTTATTATTATTGATGGTGGGTCGCATTTCAAGAATTTCAACTTCGGAAAGCTTTTAAAAAGATACAATGTGAATCACTGAATCTCTACTCCTTATCATCCGCAAATGAGTGGACAAGTAGAAAATGTTATTGATGGTGGGTCGCATTTCAAGAATTTCAACTTGACCAAACGAAGCAAGTGGTGAATGAACAAAGACTTAAGCCTTAATTGGAAGGAAATGGCATCAATTTGCTCGATGTGGATAGGGTGAGTTACTTTATATACCCACTGGAAGAGGAAACAATCTAAATCACCAAGGTATGTTAATTCTTTTCACTCTTGATAGGGTATTGCAAGGAAATTGTAAGTTGTTCATAATCTTTCTATATCCACACTTGATTGAATTATTTAATGATATGGATAGTGAGTTTGAATGGGTTATGGTTGTATATGCTAAGTTATGGATTAATGTATTATTGGGCAGATTGTTGGTTATCTAGTGAACATAATGCTAAAATTGTTTTGAAAAATTGTTGAAAAAAGTTGAATAATGTGTTTCATTTGCATCTACAACCATAGTGTCAAGCAAGTGTGGGGATGTTTAAGGTTGAAAAGTTAATAACTTGGTCCTTGGGTGTTGTTTGTTGTGTTTTCAGAATGGGTCGAAAAGGAAAGGAACCAGTTGGATCTTCCAGTAATCCGGCTGAACAACAAAAAATAAGACGATTAATACTTCATCCGGAAATAGAAGAGAAGGAAGAAGATCAGAGAGGTGAAAGACCAACTTGGAACTCGGGGTCCTTGTCAGACCAACCTAGGGAATGACAACCGGAATTATTCCATGAACAAATGAACTCTTTAATGCAGCGGAAAGAGACGTTTATTTGTGAAAAAGAAGCGCGGGAAGCAGATTTTGGTCCGTTTGGGTTCACCGATAAGTTTCGAGAGTTGGGTTAGGAAGCGGCCTTGAAGTTTTATGATAATGAGTCAAATAACTTGTTTGATACAGAGATACAAGAATGGGTTGCTACCTTAAGACATGTTACAGGTATTAATCCATCAAAGAATAAGTTGATTGGTATTTTGAACGGGATTGAGGTGGAAATGTCGTTCGATAGCTTGAGACGGGTGATGAAATTTGATTGCAAGCCGAACAACCGGTATACGTTCTCGGGTTTGAAATATTTGTATTTGACACCTGAGAAGCACCCAATGTGGAACACCATGTTGGATTATCTGTTTTTGCATGGAATATATGTCGGGAAGCTGAAAAAATCTGAAGATGGAAGCAAAGTTGATGTTAATGATAAGCATCCATAATATCATTCCGCTTCGGGGTGATAGGATCGCGGTACGGTTTCCTGAGGTACCAATTTTATACACTCTTTTACATGGATCACCGCTTATTCCATACCGGCTTATGGTAATGAGTAATATATGGATAAGCCGAAACTATGTGGGTCAAAAAATCATACCTCACTATCGATTGATCACTGCGTTGTTAAAGATGTATGGGGAAATTGGAGAAGACGATAAGGGCTCGTACAAAATGTTCAAATCGTTCGACATTAAATTTTCGGGGGCCGGTTGGGTATGGTATACACTCAATCGGAATGGATAATAAGTTGAAGAGTGATGGAAGGAGATGGAGGGTGTTGAAAGTTGATGCAAGACCATTGCATGCGGGTGAGGAGGATGAACCCGAAAGTGAAGATGAAGTAAGTGGTGATGAGGCTTACCAAGATGATCTGAATTTAGCTCACATGAATGCGGATCAAGCTGGACCGAGTTGGGATGAAAGACAATCAGGTGTTCAGTTAGGTTATGTGGGAAGTGCGTTTGACTATGCACAAAGGCCCTATGATTCAAATTGGGCCTACCAAGGGACTATGCAAGAGGTGGTAGAACAACAAAGACCACCTACGTTTGGGAATTGGTATGAATCTTCCCAAACCATATTTGACCAACAAACATCCAATGGTGCAAGTACGGAAAGGGTGTTAAAGCAAAACTATGATCGCCAAGAGCAATGGATCCAAACTCATGCTTATGACTTTGAGAACGAGATGAACAATTGGTATATTGATGATCGTTATAGACGGATGCATGATGCGTGGCATGCGGGGCAACCAGTTGTGGCCGACCCGCCAATTGTGGACTACACTACCTTGCCTCCGTATAATGGTAGTGTGTCATACCCGATTCCACCATTGCATCACTCCATGTGGGTGGATCCCAATCAATGTTAAAGTCAAGGTGCCTTGCAACAACAATGAGGCGAACAAGGTGGTGGTGACCAAGGTGCATCTGGATTTGGTGAATTTTCGGATGTGATGACATCCGTATTCGGGCCATCTCAGCCGCGTTACTACTAATCAGGTGCTTTCTTATCCTGGTTTGTATATTGGTGAATATTTTGTTTTGTATTGTATTTGGTTTGGGTGGTTGGGTGATGCATGTGTGATATTGATTAAAGGGTTTTGGTCTGATTAGGGTGTGAATTTTAATAAAAAAAATAAAGAAAAAAGTGCCAAAACCATACATTGGGGACAATGTATCCCAAGTGTGGGGATGTGGAGAAATTTTTGAAAAATTTCAAAGTGTTTTCAAATTTTTTTGTGTGGTTCAAAAAATGTGTTGAGATAAAGGTATCTTTTCATGGTCATAATTCCGTTGTGTGAGTGTTGCCAAGTTTTAAAAGAAATGGTTATAGATTTTCAGCCAAGAGTGACACATTTTTGGTTATTTATTTCACGTAACATGCTGGTAACAAATTTTTGGTTGGAACTTTATACCACTGGTTTTTATGGTTGGCATTATTTGAAGATAGCAGTGTGACCCTTCTTGTTAGAACTTGTGTAATGAATGCGTTCCGAGACCTTAGCTTGGCATTAGTGCAAAAATGATAGGCATTTAGGTATAGCCTCGTCTGGATGAGTACGACTGTGGGTTTTTGGAGGTTGGGCCTCATATGAGTGTGTTGGTTAAAGAGAGGGGCGTGTTGGTTCCTTTAGAAGCCATTTCTTGGACTTATTGTTATCAATCAACCCCGTTGTTACATTTGCGAGACGATCCGGCTTAGTAGGTTATTTCTTGTAATTGTATTGATGTTTAGTAATTGATATGAGTATTTAGTATTATGTTTATTAAAATGTTCGTTCGTATATTTGGGGGAGCAAGGTGGTAAAATACTTTAATCAAGAGTATTAAGTTTTTTTAATAAACGATCACCTTGCTCCACCAAAATCGTATTGGTCATATAAACCCCCCGGTAAAATACTTACTCCGACTCCAAGATCTAACAACGCCCTTGAAATTTGAAAGTCACCTACTTGAATATTTATTAAAGGTGTTCCTAGATATTGGAGCTTAGGATGAACATCTACTTTCAAAATCGCACATACCTGCTTGGTTAAATCAACCCGTTTAGGCACTTTTTGTTGCCTCTTTTGGGTGCACAATTCTTTTAAAAATTTGGCATAAGTGGGTACTTGCTTAATTGCCTCAAGTAAAGGTAAATTTGCCTTTACTTGTTTAAAAACTTCCCACATTTCTTCTTTTTGAGGATCCCGTCTTGAAATGATATTCTTCTTACCCGGGTCAACGAAAGCCGAAGGAAATGGGACTTGACTTAAACCCACTCCCTTGCCATTATCATTCACATTATTACCCATACCCGGTTTATCAATTACATTTTTGTTGAGGCTCATCCTCATCACTTTCATTTCCCATAAATTACTCAACCACCCCATCAACCAA
The DNA here is from genome assembly GCF_021521415.1 of Bidens hawaiensis. Taxonomy (NCBI): domain Eukaryota; kingdom Viridiplantae; phylum Streptophyta; class Magnoliopsida; order Asterales; family Asteraceae; genus Bidens; species Bidens hawaiensis. The sequence goes on along the minus strand of NW_027497710.1, from coordinate 114,413 downwards.
TCCCGGTGATAAATAAGTTTTATATTATTTACCACTTCTCAAAACACTAACATGATTAATAAGAACATTACAAGAAGAACTATGAGAAGGATTTACTTTCTTGTCACTTAGCAATTGACCTTTGTTTTTCTTCAAGTCCGATACTTCGGTTGCAAGTTGACCCATTTGAGTGGTCAATGCTTGAATTGCTTTGTCACGGACTTCATCTTTTTTGCATGCGAACTTCAGCAAGTTGATTTCTCCTTTGCATGTCTTGTTGCATAATCTTAAGCATATCCATGACTTCATTCCCACTTGATGAACTTTGACCCGAAGACCCACTTTGACCACCAGACGTTTGTTGAAATTGACCTTGAAACCCTTGATTGTTCCCAAAATGAAAATTTCCTTGATTGTTAAATTGTTGGCGAGGAACGAAGTTTCCTTGATTCCCTTGGATTGAGTAGCCGGATTCCCATAGCGAAAGTTTGGATGATTTCTCAACCCAAGGTGGTAAGTGTTTGAGTTCATGTTATAGTTTCTACCACCTCCTCATTGACCTTGAATTGCATTCACCTACTCCACTTATTCTTGTTCCATCGTACACACATCTGATGCATGAACCAATTCATTACAATTCGTACAAACATCAATTACTTGATTAGTGGTTTATACTCCTTCATCTTCCACAAAAAGTACTTGTGGTCTTCTAATTGCCGACCATGCTCTTCTTGCGGTTTGAGCCTTTATTTTTAATGTGACCTACATTTGCTCCAAAAACATCCAATCATCTTGTTTATAATTAGTACCAAATGTACCATTTGTAGTCGACATCGAATCCCGCTCATATTTTGTATTCAACCCCTTATGAAAAGCATTCAACAATTCCCAAAGAGCAATACCATGGTGAGGACAATTCTTGATCATCATATTAAACCGTTCAAATGCTTCATGAAATATCTTACCCGATTTTTGTTGGAAAGTTCTCAAACTCCTTCTTACATCATTAGTCTTTTCAGCCGTGTAAAACTCTTCCAAAAACCTTTGTTGCATCTAGTCCCAAGTATAAATTGATGCTGAACGCAATGTGTAAAACCATATTTTTGCCTTATCTTCCATTGAAATTACACCAACTTAACCTCATCCGATGAAAAAACTTGATCCCCAATCGTGTTGCAAATAGAGTCATATGCCTCTAAGTGAAAGTAAGGTTCTTCCGTTGCTAAACCCTTATACTTTGGTAGACTTTGGAGTGAATTGGTTCTAACCTCAAATGTTCATCCTTGTTGAATTTGAGAAATAACCGCCGGAGATGTGTTATTAGTGATAAACGGTTGAAAGTGAGCTTCAATTCCCCTTACCATTTCTCTATTAGGTCTTCTTGGTACCCCCAATGGTACTCTTTGTTGACCCATTTTCCTATACACGGGCCTTGGAGGTGCATATTGTTGAAATTTTGGTTGGGTCATTTGTTGTTGAAATTTTTGCTCGTGTTGCCCTTGTAGAGGAACTTGTTGTTGTGCAGTCGGTGGTGGTTAAACTTGTTGTTGAACAACCGGTGGTGGTTGTCTGTTAAACCCTTGAATCGGTTCCATTGCCTTTGAGAATAAGCAAAGTTCCCTTGATTCAACCTTTGATTACTATCACCTCTCGTGTAATAACCTTCCACTTCATAACCCTCGAACTCTCTTTCAAACCCATCACCATAACCATCACTTTGTGTTCTTGAAGGTTGCATAAAAGGTGGTGGTTGATATTGGTAACTTGATTGTGGTTGTAGAAAAATTGGAGTGGTATGCACTATAGGTGGTTCTTGTTGGTATGGAGGTGGTTGGTATTGTTGGGATGATGATGGACCAAAATTAGGAAAGAGGTTGGAAATAGGTGGCAATGTGGATGATGTTGAGTAGGTGAATTGAGTATTGGTGGGCACGGTTGTGTTGGTTGGTTTCACTTCACTTGATGAAGTGGGTATGGTAGTAGAGATTGTGGAAGTGGATTTGGTGGAGGTGTGGCTGGAAATGTTTGACCCGAAGTGGGAGTCGGTGATTCCATTGTGCTGTTCGATGTAGTCGAAGAACCAATAACTTTGTTCTCCCGAATTAAAACTCGGTTTAGGCGTTCGTTCAATCTCGGGATCAAAAACTAGTGGTGATGACCTGTTAGAGCCTCTAGTATGCATACACCTGCAAGTACCTGCACACTAACACAACTAGCGTAAAGCCGAAAATAACAAACAAAAACTACAAAAGTTAACACACGTTGTGCAATACTCCCCGGCAACGGCGCCAAATTTGATGTGAGGTCGAAGACTCACTCAAAAATAAACCAAATACAACTAATTAGATAGCAGTAAGTGGGTATCGAACACATGGAGTTTGTGAAAAATGTGTTACTAAGTAGCTTTGCAATTTATCTATATTAAACTAATGGTGGAAAATAACTTCAAAGATTTGGTTGTTTGGATTGGTTAACAAAAAAAACTAAAACCAATTAACGAGTTTTAAATCAATATGAGAAAATATGCCTTCCCTCGATTTCAAGTTTCTATGAATGTCAAAGTAAATGTTTAAACTGAGATGAACAATAAAATAAAGTTCGTGATTATGTAACCATTTGAGATAATTGAAGATCAAGAACTTGGATTATACAACGCAAGGTAATCACTCAAAAACCAATTAGTTTATCCAACCCCGACTCCCTCCCGATTAATCTCGATTGCTTAAAGCACCAAGAACTGGCGGTTTAGAACACGAACACAATAAACTAACAATCTATCAATCAATTCATAAACGCCATAATAATGAAATCAATAAGATCAAACTATTATCACAGAAATTGCATAAACATTCAATCAAACAATCATAATAAAACCTTACAATCGAGGAAAAACACAAAGGAATTTAGCCGAGCATGATTCGGTTCATCATTCCTTCAACTAAAGTAAGCATATGAATCAAAACCGTGTATCCAATTATTACCACACTCACAATAATGTTATCTAACTTTTAAAATCGCCTCTAGGTTGCTCTTGGATGAAAAGTAATAATAAGATAATGAAAAGTCGTCCAAAAAACGAGTTATAAAAGTTGTTACAACTTTCAGCGTAAGGCCCACCGTAGCTTACGGTGGCTTTCAAAAACGCCACGGCAGTGAAAAACTGCCTTTCGGCAGCTTGTTTAACCCAGCCCCCACCATAGCTTACGGTGGGCACTGTAAGCTACGGTGGCTTCCATTCTCGCCTCCTTGTTTTCTTCATAACTTTCTCGTTTCAACACTGTTTTCTTCACCATTTTCGCCCACGTTCTCATAATTTTATCCTCTATCTCCTCCTACCTGCAATTATAACAGTAAATATATTCAACTAGTTCCATGAAATAAACCGATTATATGTATTATTATTATACGTCTTATATCACTTAAGGGTTGTCCAATGGACCACCCGTCAAAAGGCTGTAGCTAAAAATGAGAGTCAACTCCAGCCACTTAAGAAGAAAATAGAAGAATCAAATGATCATCTATTATTTGTTGATGACTCCTCAGTAAAATCTAAGGCTCTACATGATCAAATTTTAAAGGGAGTTCCTAAATTTTATGTTAACTGAAAAGGAGCTAGATGAGCAAAGGTTCATGTTAGAACAATTTGAATTGCAGAGCAAATTAAGAGAGGTTGAAGAAGAACTGGATCAAGAGGTCCTTGAAGGACTCTTGAAGTTAAAACAAGCTGAGGATGCTGAAAAGGCACTAGTTATAGTTGTTCATCAGTTTCAAGAAGAAAAATCTGTAAAGACAACACCTACTGAGGAACCTATCTCTGAAAATCCTGACAAACCGCTAGTAACTGACAATGATGCAAAGAGAATACAAGATGAAATGGCCAAGGCATCATTTGAAAGGTGATTGTTGATTTAATTAAAGACATACAGACTAATGAAAGAGAATGGCCAGTGGATGTGGTAAAATATGTGAGAAAGAGAAAGAGGTTTGGAAAGAATAATATACCTGAGGAACTCATTAATAAGAAGAAAGTGGAGAAAGAAAAGGGGCAGACGAATGAAGAAAAGGAAAAAAGAAAAACCAACTAAAGAATCAATTCATGATATACCCATACAAATGATAAAATCAGAAGAATTTGAACAAGAAAAGAGTATGAACTTCAATGAACTACAAATCGGTGCTTTGGAAGGTATATCTGACATGGAAGATGATGAGGAAGGAGAGGAAATTATAGACAAAGAGGATGAACCTATTTCACCTTAAACTAATCTATCTAATGTGCACATTGAAAACATTGAAGAAAGAATGGTGGAGCTAAAGAGACAAGATCCTAGACTTGTTAGCTTGATGGGTCATGGATTTAAATACGAAGATATCAAAGAACTGTCTGACAAAGATCTTGATTACCTTTTTAAAAAGAAGAGAGATGAGGTAAGAAAGAAAATGGAACACAAGAGAAAGTTTATTTCACTTGAAACAAAGAAACTACTCTGATTAACAATTAAGTAAGATGAATTTTGAAGACATGGAAGATTTGTGAAAAGCCTTGAAAGAAGAAGAAAATGAACAGAGAAAAATTGATGAATTGAAAAGAAAAGCAAGTACTCTAAGGAAATATGGAGGCAAAACCGGATTTTTGGTGGAACATGGATATGGATTTGATATTGTTGAATCTATGAGCAAGAAAGAAGTTAAGGAGAAATTCAGAGTGTTGAAAAAAAAAATTGAAGATGATGAAAGGATAACTTCTGAACACTCAAAACATAGAAGATTTAAAGAGTTGAAGGAGAAAGAGAAAGAAGAAAGACAGAGAAAGATACTTGCAGACAGGGCAAGGGAAAGAATTGCACAGGAGAAGAAAGTTGCTCTATCCAAGGATAAAGAGCAGCTACTTGAAAGATTAATGGAAGCCAAAGGAGTTTTGGGATATTAAATAAGTTAACAGTTACTCAAAAGAAAGAATTATACGAGTTAGAGTTGGGTAAATACAAGGAGGAGTTGAAGAACCAATACAAAAATGAAGAACCAATTGCAACTCCCTCCTTGGTTACTTAAGTGGAGAAAGAGCCAATTGAAACTGAAAAGAAGACAAATCTAAAGCCATGGAAAGACAGTGAAAAGATTGATATTTTAAGGTAAGTGATGTTGAAGAAGGGTATGCCAGTAAGAGTGTTTGATAATTTAGGGCAATCACAATTGAAAGAATTATTTGAAGAAGAGAAGATATATTTTGATGAGGTAGAAAATGAACAAAAGAGACTTATGCCAATACAATCAAGTCCAAGAGGCATGATGTTAAAAGATCAAGATCACCATCAAAGGAACAAATGGACAAAGAGACTATGGATATGATAAGAATTTTGTCCAAAGAAGGTGTTGACTATTTGTCCGTGATTATGAAGAGAAGGACAAAATCATAAAAATTTTTGAATCAAAGGGACATGTAAGAAGACCTCAACATCAAAGACAATACTCATCAAGGGCTTCTACATCCAAAGCTCCCATCCCTACCACTAGGTCTAGCTTTCAGAGAGAACATAGAACACCAACAAATGTGGATCTACCAAAGAATCTGTACTATGATTCTAGGACCAAGACATTGAAGGTGATAATGAAAAGTGTTATACTCAAAACTATCATATTCAGGGATGATTTCAGGGAGTTCAACAGAGAGCAGCTAAAAGAGTTAGCAGATCTATGAATCTTTGAATATCAGCAAAGGGATAGATTTGTTGGAAAACAAAGGAATGATCTGTCAAAGTACCTAAAAGAACAAGCAATGACAGGATTACTTTTGTTGAACAAGAAAAGAAAACTGGAATACACTGAAATAGAAAATATTTAAAGGCAAAGGAAATTGAGTGACATTAGAATGACAGAACTATCATTTGGAAACTCCAAGAAAGTCACTAATCCCTATGTAAACATGAAAGAGTGTATAAGTATGAGAAGATAAATGAGCAGGCCCTACTCAGAGGTGCAAAGAAATGGAAGAATATCTGAGATTCATTTTGAGAAAAAGACTAATTGTTTTATCTTGAGGAACTCTGAGGGTGTTGATCTAGGCATTATCAAAGAAGATTCTGATCTGTAATATTTCCACATGGATGATTTTCATTATGAGATGGGATGTCCCTGAGGTACATCCATTCCATGTAGAGATCTCAATATTTCAGCAAAAAGTTGTAGCTATAAGAATGGATAGAAAAACTAAAGAAAGAAGAAGATAAAGGAGCTGATTATTTTTTTTTATGTATTTTGATTTTGTAATTTCTTAGTGACAGAATTCTAAATATATAATGTTTTCTTTCAAGTAATGTAATTTTTTGCTTTTAAGAATTTGATGTGTATTTTATGTAACACTTGGAAAAATTTATCGCTAATGTAATCATGATTAGTAATATAATATCATTTTATGAATAAAATCTTTCCTTATTAAGATTCAAAAGTCAACAAAAAGTCCAAATTTCGCCACGTAACGAGCATTATGTGAAATAACTCGGGCAACGGGCAAGAAAATAAATAAATCATTAATATGATTATGGCCCCAAAATTTTAAAATATATATGTAAAAACAATAGAGATAATGTATAAACATAATTTTAGAAGGCTCGAATCGCAAAAACTGAGAAATAAGTAAACAAAAGTCAGTACAAAACCCGGAAAGGACTCGACACAAACTATTTTCAGAAAAATAGTTTCTATAGTCCATACTATCAGGAATTTGATTTGTTCAAAGTCTGACAAAAATTATTAAAAACGGGATCCGATTGATTATCCAACTCGCAATACGTTAAACCGGTTAACCAAACTAGATATTATTAAACCCAACCCTTTCAACCCCCCCCCCTTGGCCGGCCACCCCTTGCCACCTCACCCTCTCCACCTCCCTTTCTCCCAATCCTCCATCACCAACTCAAAACCCCAATGATTACTCCTAATCTAGTAGTAATGAGTTGTAAGTAATTTAGATCATCCACATAATCACTATTATTATACTCATCCATCCTATTCCCCCCCTCTTCCTCTCTATATTACGGCGCGCGCGCACACACTTTACCACCATCCCCAAATTCAAATTCAAATTCAAATCAACACACACACACACATTCAAGCTTAGATCAAGAATAAGATGGTGATTAGCAACTAGGAAGGAGGATTAAGAGGAAGGAGCACCACACACAATCATCACATTCTTATCTTTATCCTAGGATCTTCAAAAACTCAAGTAAGTTATAATTATGAGTTGATTTCTATGATTGAATAGGTTGGATTATGTGTTCTTGAATTGAGATTGATCTTAAAGATTTTATGATAGGCAATTATATAGATAGTTAGATAATCTATAATCTATATTAATTATAAATCATCATTAAATTTAAATTTGTTTAGTTTGATTTCTTTATTAGTTTTATCATATTTTTATATTTACCATGATGATGAATACTCTTGAAAATAGTATTGTAAGCATTTTCATATGTTAACTTCCAAGTTGTATAAGATTTTAACATACGAAGGAATTAAGTGAAAAGCATGTGTAATAAAGATATTTTTATAAATGAGGATTTTACATATATCCCTTTTTACATATCATTGATGATTAAGTGATTAATAAATTAAAGCCGAGCTTTTAGGGGGTAGAATTTTTGAAAGATCTTGACACGATATGATTATTGGTCGACTTGTAGTTCGAGTGTATACATCATATGTTTATAAGTCCATTGAAGTACATCTAAAAGATGTTGAGACATTTTACCCTGGACAACTTTCATTATTTTATGTAAATTAAAGGATGTCCAACAATGCACTTTATTTATTTCCTATCACAATTTTAAACATTATCGATTTGAAAGTACCATAATTAAAGTGCATATGCGCATTAATATTGATTGCTAACTATATATGATTTCTATATCTTTTATTTATATTTATCAATGTGTTTCCAGCAATAGGAAATCGAAATGGGTTAACACTATTTCAGGTAAGAAAGATATGTGTTTGTATTGTTAGGTTTCAACGGTGGTTTGGAACGAAAACGGTTAAACATTTTAACCCGTTTTAGTTAAGTATTTCGTTTAAGTAATCATTAATCAATATTAATAATTTATATATAAACGAACTATAAAACGCAGCGGATAAATAAACGAGTAAATGAACCATAAACCAAAACCGGATCCGGTTACAACTTTATATGAGTACGATGTAAAATAAACCAAACCATAGATTAAGGATTAGTGTTTATACCTCGGTTATAATTAACCGGGTGAGACACCGAGAAGTAACGAATCGTTGCTAGATGTTGACACAATCAAACGGGCCGAGATTAACAACTTCTGGCAACTAAGCGGCGGCGGTTGATGACGGCGCGTCAGCAAACGGCGGCGTGCAGCGGCTAGTGGTGGCTGATGACAGAAGTAGCGAACAACAGCAACAGCGCTCCAGTACAGGAGACGGCGGCCGGAATAGGGTCGCCAAACTGGTTTCGCCGGAATAAACAAGACAGCAGCTTGTGGCAGCGGTAAATAGCAACAGTGACAGAACAACAGCTCGAGCAACGAAGGTTAGCTTTGGTGGTGTTCCGGTGTGTTGTTACGGCTAGCGGAGATTGGCGACGTTTTTCCGGTGGCCGGAAAAAACGGCCAGCGGCGGCTGTAGTGTAGAGAGGCTAGGGTTTTGGTTTTGTAGAGATGATCATTATTATTATAATAATATAATACCATATATATATATATATATATATATATATTAAGTAATTAGGGTTTAAACTAATTTAAACCCAATGGGCCTTTAGTGTGACATTCGTGACAAAACGAGGTATATTATATTCACTATGTAGCAAGTAAATGATAAATCAGTTAATTCGTAGTGCTTAAACGAGTAACCGATCGATACTAATTATGACCCGCATACATACTGAGGGGTCATATACGAGTTATAGATATATTATAGAGGCTAAGATATTGATATTAGGCCCCAATACGTTTAAAACTCTTTAAACGAAAAAGGTTTCGTTTATCGATACGCTATAAGCTTAAACGCAATCGTTAATATCAAAACGAGCATTGTAGCATCCGTTAAGCCGAAAAAGATTTATAAAACACTTATGTGACATGTTCTAAGAAATCCGTGAAAATATTTTGGAATTTTACAACGAGTCAGTACGTTTTTCTTATTTTACAAAAAGAAGCTGAAAAACACTCGTTTTCGTGCTGGTTTTCGCACTCGAACTAGTTTTCTTGCGAAAAACCAAACCCGAATTAAATTTTTGACCGAAATTTATGCGTGGCACGAATACCGAAGAACCATTTGTCACACCCCTAAAATCCACTAACGGAGTTTTACCATCAGAGGGTGTGAACTAACAGGATCGGAATCATTAGTTATAATCAAACATCATAAGTAAAGTTTTCAAACCACGAAAACATTTAAGTGTAAATAAGTGCGGAATCATAAATTCATAAACCAAGCGTTGCGTCACGCAGGACGACTTAAAACCCAATAAATGACAGTTTAAAAACAAGTTTGCAAAAACGATAGAGTTCAATGTAATGCATGTTCCTATACCGCGCGCCCGCCTCGGCTACCTGAGAATAACATACTAAAAGTGTCAACACGGGGTTGGTGAGTTCACAAGTTTATATAAATAAAGCGTTTGCGTTTGCGTTTAGGTTTTGCGTTTGCGTTTGCGTTTTGCGTTTGTGTTTGCGTTTGCGTTACCAGATAATGTTAAATCAATTATATATCTATAGGTAGCTAGCCTATAAAACAAGTATTACTAAGTGTTCGACACCGAAGCTGACTGTTTATCAATTGCCTTGCCACCATGTCTATCCAGACCATGGAAAATGTGTTAGCCAAGATTACACCCGCTCGACCTCCAGTCGAGTTTAGCGTTGGGTGGGGTTTGTCAAACCCAGTAGTACTACTCAACAGTGACTCGCTATTATCCAATACTAAACGGTTCGATGTTATGAAGGACTTTTGTTGTTTCGTTTACCACTTAGCCTTTACAAGTGATATATAACTAAATAACAAAATCTAAAGCGTTTTGGAGTATGTATTCTCCCCCAAGTAAAAGCGTTTAAAAGAGTAAAAGGGGAACGTGAAACTCACTGTTTGCGAATAATTCAAAAACAAGTCAACCAAGAGATGCGCGTCACAGAAAATCCTCACTAGCGTTCTAAAACAAGAATGAGATTTTCTAAGTGTTGGAACTATTATTGAGTCTCTAAACTCGGCACATAATACCTATGCATAAGATACGTTTCGTGTTTCGTTTGTGAATTGTGTGTGACTCAACAAACACATTGGTGATACGTTACATGTGTGAACAACTACTTACGTGTCAAGTATTAATATTGTACATTACTAGAAATCATTCCCCACAAGGGTAATTTAGTCAAAAACATGGCAATTATCTAGCAACAAGCACGTTTCATGTATTTTCATATAGTTCAGCAGCTAGTTCTATCAGGACAGATTTCTACTTGAAAGATTACTCTATTCAACAGATCATAACATATAAATTAATTCACCAAAAATCTTCACAAAAGCACACATGAGTTAGGTTTCAAGAACTATTTTTATTGTATTTTTATTCCACATAGATTTCTCACAATGGTCAAAACATTACAGTAAACTCACAGCAGTCAGAATCATGCGCAACAGAATGTTATTTGTTATTCCCGTTAAATGAAAAATCCAATTAATGCAAGACCAATTGGGTTAGGTTCCTAACCCAATTTACTTTCTTCCGGAAGTGGAACCAACCCATTTGGTCTTGTAGTGTATGAGATATCTTAGTCGCAAAACAGCCTAACAGCAGGTCTCCCAAATCAGCCTTGCACAACAGTTTTGTAAAATAATAAAAATAGACTTTTATACATCCAAAAATTACAAACTCAGACTTTTCAGAAACTAGACTCGACCTAGTATACTGTAGAATCAACAATCGTATCAAAACATAACATTAACATCGAGGTACAGCCGTCCAAACACGAATTCAATAATCTGTCCAGCATCAGTTTTCATCAAAACTCAATAAACAATTAACCTATGAACTAACAATCATGCATGTAACCCTAAATCATCAACAAACAACATATTTAACACTTTGGGTTTATGATTACAGGTTTAATCATACAATTAAATGATAGAATGGATTAGATATGGTGTTTATATTACCTAATTAGCTTCTTAACTCTTCGATCAAGCTTGAAACCGACTTGTATACGTGTGTGTGTGTGTGCCTTGTGGCTCGGTCGACGAGAGAGGAGAGGGGAGGGGGGCTGCCTTCAGGTGAGAGGAGGGGAGAGAGGGGATTAGGGTTAATGTTAATGTTGTTTATATATTAAGATAATATATCATATGTTACAACTAGCACCCTCAAGTTTAATTTAGTTAAATTCTAATACACACTAATATTTTTCATCCAGAACGTGATATTATACATACAAGCACAATTTACACATATAAATGCAACATATAATTATACCAAGTACTTGTTTATAATATTCATCGTTTGTTCACCAACGGTTTGAGTCGACTCGTGTGTGTTTCGGTGAAAGTCCGAAAGACTTCTTGTGTAGTGATTGTCAAGTGTCATTTAAAACCCTAGTTTAAATGTAATGAGATGTGAGTTATAGATCAAGTGATCTTAAGTTTGAATTGACGGAGTTGGAATTAACGGAGTTAACCTGAAATTGACGAGTGTCACACACTGGGCCAAATAGGAGGCCCAATGGGCCCTTATGGGTTCCGGTCGCAACTTTGGGGGGGGACCCCTTTTGATTAGCTTGTTAAATAAGCTAAGGTAAGACATATTTTTCCATTTCAAAGTCCAACCAACTCAATATTCAGCTGATCATGCTCATCTCTTGACCAAAACCCTAGAGGTAAACTCTTAATTCATGAAGATTTCAAGCTTGTTTAGTAAGATTTAAACATAGAAAATTAGTTCTTGATTAGTATTAAACATGTTTAACCATCCAAAAACCATAAAAATCAAGTAAAATCATGTTTTGATGTTAAACATGTCTACAAAGAAGAAACATATTGATTTTTGGTCAAAAACACGGATTAGAACATGAATACGACGTTTTTACGGTTTGAAAGTTCGGTTTGATACCAAAACCGAAACCCTAGTAAACAAGGCTGTTCAATGGATGATTTATGCTTGGTTTGATGTTATATGATATGTAAATACACTGAGTTTGCAACCCAAGGCCCGGAGAGTCGTTTAAGCTATCAAAAACCACCGAAAACCGACAAGGTAATACCGTATTACTTGTTTAGGGGCTGTTTTGTATTAGGTTGTGACGTGCTTGTTGTTAGATTTTGAAAATTTTCAGGGACATTAGGGATCATATAAATGAGTCCCTGTTCAAATTTGGTAATTTTTCGATAAACGGAGAATATTTGGTGAATTTATTTCCGTTTATGAGCGTTTATTTGGGACAAATAGCTAAACATATTGAAAAATTATGAAATTTGGTTTTGCAGATTAATATGTAATGGTAAGATCACTGGTAAATTTTGGGGATCATTGGAAATGCCTAAGTATGGTTTGTGCAATTATGATTTAACCGAATTTTAACAGCCGAAAAACGCACAAAAAGGCATTTTGTCAAAAGAGTTAGGTTCTGGAGATTTTGCAGAGGCTATGTAATAACATTTAGGCCATTTTTAAAAATTATCGGATTTTTCAGAGGTCGTTTGATATAAACGAGCCATTTATTACACGATTATAACCTATTAAATGAATTTTTATAAATAAATAATTAATCATAAAATTTCTAAAAATATTTTTATAAAATTATCCATATTTTAATGTATTTTTACAAAAATTTACATAATTTATATATAAGTACATATTTAGTTATGATTAATCAAAGATTTAAATTATTATTGTTTTAACGAAACCGGCAGTTTGATGTTTAACGGACTGACTGGTACGTCAAAATATCAAAAGTGGTCAAATATTATATTTTTGGATGAAATTGATAAAAACGAACTTTTTACGAGAATTCCGGACAATTCGGGTGGATTGTACGCGTCTTGTATAATCAAACCAGTGTGAAAACGGAAACGAACCCTGCGATCAATCCAGATACCGAAACCTTAAAATTCTTTTATAAATTAAATCATTTTATCAATCAATATGTTTACTTAAGTTTTTATGATCTTACCTATTCCCGAAACGCGTAAACGATCAACTTGGCTAGGCTCGGAAAACGGTGAAACTGAGCCAAATCTGATTTTAAGTATTTCACAGTATACAACGTCACAATCTAAGACTATGGTCATGTTTTGGGCCTAACAGCTATAACCAAACTAGTTATACAGCCCGATTTGGTTTAAACACCGTACTAGTATTAACAGTACGATACCGATTATAGGATACAAGCTATAATCGAGGCATAACACTTATTGACGTATATTACCTGCTCGAACTACAATAAAGTGAGTTTCACGACCCCACTTTCTAAACTGTTTGATGAACTTTTGGGGTGGAAAGCATGTTTACATATACTTATATACTTGAAAACGTGTGATGATGTGAATTATCTAAGTACTAACACTTGAAAGTCCCCACAAACACAAGTGATTAACTTCGTGCCGGTAACGTGTGGATAGTACTATCGGTTTGACAAACCCAACTGACAGAGCCGGTGGGGTATGCCAGGACATGTTAACCCAGTTGCACATTGTCATTTAAACTTATTACATACTGCTATGTGGTGTTTGACATAGTACATACTTGGGGCAAAGTGGTTGTTAAATGCCAACGGGAGTGCATGGGCAGGGGTGGCCATGTGTTTTAGCTCGTTTCGGTTTCACTTGTGGCTTAGTATAATACATCATACACATACATGTTTACATACACACTGTAAACTTTACGAACTCGTATACTGATTTCGTTGATACTCAAGAAACTTGAAACTCACCAACTAGACGTAGTTGACCCGTTTTAACATGCTTTTCAGGTAAGCCGAAGTTGGAATGATTTTCTTACGTGCTTGGTGTTAGAAGGAAAGTTGAATAGCTGTGAATAGATGCAAATACGTACTAATGAATAAGGAACCGAGAACTAGTTATGTGTTTTTCATCTAGTTTGTAAACATAGTACCTACCAATGTAATATGATGTAAATTAGTTGTTGAATTTCTTTATAAACAATGTGGTTGATACCAATGTTATCTGTTACATTCCCGTATTACGCTTCCGCAACTACCTAGTCGGGGTGTGACATTTAGCCCAAATCAAAACAAAAGCCTATAACCACCATGAGCCATGTCCAATCGTGTATAGCCCAGTTAACAACTTAAGTAGGCTCGGTGTTAGTTATTCTCGGTGTAACTCTTACCGGGTCACAATAGGGTCGGCCCGCGTTGACTTGACCCGAACCGACCATTTTTCCAACAGTCTCCCACTTGGACGGATTTGGATTAAGTAGCACAACGTTGACAGCTAGAGGTGTTCTAGCTACACAGAGTTGTCCCCACCTAATTATGACATTTTTAAATCCATAACCAAAATATATTGGAATACTTATTGCAAGATAATAAATTTACAGTAATCGTTGTCATCTATCATTTCTGTAAAGGACATCAATTGAACAATGAGACATGGATCAAATCAATCTTATATAGTGTTCAATTATTGTAGTTCTCTAAATAGAGTCAAAGTGGTCCAATCAAACACACAGTAAGTTTGGGTGAGGCCTCACACTTTACCAGTTTGAATCAACGAGGGCGCCAATATGTCTAACTGTTACATTTTCATGTAAGAGTACAGAATCCCATCTTGATTACATACAACTCCCACTGAACTCCAGAACATTCCCAATCAATGCCTTTATGGCAGGCAATTACGCAACAGCGGTTAACTTGATCAAAGAATGTGCCTCGATAAACGAGAGTTCCAATATGTATCTCAGGTCTAAGGATACTAAATGAGCATACTATTATCAAAACATCTTATGATCAAGGTCCATGAAGATGATTTGATGCGAGTTAAATCCAACGTCATTCAAAATGAGGTCTGTGAGTTTGTAAGTCAACTGCTTGAGTCCAAAGTCAGAATAGTCTTAATTCAGAATCGTTTCCACGAGTCTGACCGACTATGGATAATTTAGAATACAATATTCGCAGATTCAACATATTAAGAGAACACGGTTGTAACATTCAACATTTGCATTTAACCATTAAATCAAAAGTGAACTGAAAAGTACAACTGTTTAAATGTTCATACATCCAAATACTAAATCAAAATAAATCACTAGCAAGTCTAAGCTCGATAGCATCTTTATGCTGATCATGCTTGTCCTGAGTTATTGGCTTAGTGAGCGAGTCAGCTAGTTTTCGATCTGTGTCTACTTTGCTTATTATGATGTCACCTCGTTCTTGTATTTCTCGCACATAGTGGAACTAAATATGTGCTTGGCCATGTGATGATAATTGGGCTCTTTGGCTTGATCAATAGCACATGTGTTATCACATATTACGTGAATCATTTTCCTAAACTTGGAACCAGATCGGGGTTGGCTATGAATTTCCTCATCCAAGCAGATTATAAGCGAGAAACATCTCGGTCATTCTGGAAGTTAGCATCAGTGTAACACCTTACAGTGAGCTCCTCTTCCACTCCTCCAAACACGCTTACGAGACGTTAGGTCTAGTGCATAATACAACGTACGTGATAGAGCCAATCGCTGAAGCATATGGAATTTCTTGCATGTGCTTTTTCTCAATGACCATTTGCCGGAGATTACGATTTTCTAAAAACGGTTCCTTTTGCAATGGAACAGCTCCTATCTTGGAGTTGTCCATTGAGAAGCGTGTCATGACTTTGCTTATATATGTACTTTGACTTAGCCCTAGAGGCCGCTCAGATCTATCTCGATAGACCTTTATTACCAGAATATATGCGGCTTCTCCAAGATCCTTCATTGCAAAACAAGATTCCAACAAGTGCTTAACTTCCATAAGCATAGGAATGTTGTTTCCAATTATCAGTATATCATCCACATACAACATGAGGAATGATATAGTGCTCCCACTAGCCTTTCTGTAAACACAAGGCTCATCTTCATTTTTGATAAAACCAAACTCTTTGATTTTCTCATCAAAGTGAAGATTCCAGCTTCGAGATACTTGCTTAAAATTCACTTGCTCCCTATTGCCCAACCTTCGGGGGGTAGCTCAATCAAGTTCTAGAATTTATTGTCATGAATAGATTGCATCTTGGCGTTCATGGCTTCATGCCTTTTCTCAGATTCCGGATCCATCATTGCATATTTGTAGTTAGTAGGTTCGTCGCTAGACTTGGCTACTAATAAGACTTCTGGTCCATCCAGATGCCATAAGCATCTAGGATTTGGTGCGGGAGTCCTACTACTTCTGCAAACGCTCGTGTTCATGTCTAATGTATCAGCAACAACAACTTGTTGATCAGATGCTTCAGCTTCCTCAGCGGTTGTTTATGGTTCTTGAATTTCTTCAAAATCGACAATGTAATATCCAGTTCCTCGATCAAGAAATTCTTTCTCGAGGAAGTGGTCTTTCCTCTTGATAGAAATCTGTTGGGACTTATATTTTAGACCGACGCATCGAATTAATCTTTGGGTGAAAAATATATTATTTTGGTCTCAACCAAGGGTGGATGGCTTGAAGACCAAGTCATGCTAGGCTAGTATAAATAGATGTTTTTATTCATTTGTCTAGTATGAGTGACTGTATTGTGTATGTGTGAGATTTAGGGTTTTATCCCTTTGAGAGAGTCTCTGCCTCCATGATGAGCTCTCCTGGCGGCGGCTGAGATATTTCTTAATTGATTGTATGTATGAATGTATGTATGAGTGTTTCATCTTAATGAGAATCATTCGGCTAATATTTCATACTACCGTTTCTATCTTGTTTATGTTTTGATTACAATTGTTCATCCTACTTGATTGTTTATTGTTAATCAAATCAGGCTCTCTCCCAATACACCTCATCCGTCCAACTAACATCATTCAAGAGTGAATACGAGTTAGATTCGATCCTAATCCTAGATCCGAGCTCCACACTGTTGATTAGTATTGACTATTATTCACGCTTCCGCACCGGGGCTCGGTTCTCACAATTGGTATCAAAGCATGGGTTACCGAATCATTCAGACTAACCGCTGAACAGATTCATTTCGCACTTGAATCCACCATGGACGTTAAACGATGAAGTTCGTTGAAATTATTTTTGGGGGTTTTGAAATTATTTGATGATTCGGAGAAAAGTATGTGGATTGAGGTTTGGGTTGATGACTCGTTTGGAGATCCAATATCAATTTCATGTTTATTTGGTCAAAATGGTCCAGATCTGATGTAACAGTGTTATTTGACTCGTTTTGGGGTAACACTGTTCATCTGATTATTTCTAGATCAGAAAAGGTTGATTATGATATGAAGATAGGTTTCTTTGATTTCGATATGACTTGGATAGGGCTATAGTGATTAATTTCAGATTACGAAACTTGTTTCTGGATTTGAAAAATTAGGGTTTTGTGTGCTCGTGCTGCAAAAACAGTAGATGATTGTTGAAAAATATTGCCGATGGTACAAACTGATAAAGAGAATGTACATGTCAAGAATGAACAGGTACGAAAGGCAATTTCATCATTGTTTGTTGCAGCAGATGCAAAGTGAATATTCGAGCAGGTTCTGCAAGGGCAAATTAGTGACTGATGACGCAGAAATGAAGTTTTGATGTCTCGAGCACACTATGAAAAAATAAGATTGGACTCGATTATGGAAAATGACTAAGTGCTGCTTCAAGCACAGGAGGTGTTTTGCCCAAGCACATCTTTGTTTGGCTTGAGCATAGGTTATTTCGAGCACATCTTATATCGAGCACATCAAATTCGAGCACACTTTGTGAAACCCAGAGCATGCCCTTTGTCTTCTCAAGAAAACTATCTTTAAGTCTCGAGCACACTTTGTTATTTATTCGAGCAGACTCTTTCTCGAGCATACTTTGTTTTGCCATTAACAATTATGCTTGTGAAGAGAGAACTCAAGTTTGTGTCGAGCACACCCTTGCTCCCGAGCACACTTTTGCTCCCGAGCATGTTTGGTGGAAAATGAAAAAGCACTAAGTAATCCGAGCACACTTTTGTTTCCGAGCACTAAGTAATCCGAGCACACTTGTACTTCCGAGCACACTTTGTGCCAGTTGAAAATTGAAAATTACAAGTGTTTTGATTTCTGGGTACACTTTGTGCTAGGAAAGTGCTTCCGGGTACACTTTGTGCTAGTGCTAAAATTGAAAAAAAAATCACAAGTATTCCCGAGCACACTTAGTGATAGTAAGTACTTCCGAGCACACTTTTGCTCCCGAGCACACTCTGTGCTCGGTGAAAAATTGAAAAATCACAAGTGTTTTGCTTTCCGAGTACACTTTGCTTCCGAGTACACTTTGTTTTCCGAGTACACTTTGCTTTCCGAGTACACTTTGTGCTTGGAAATTGAATCAGAGTATGCTTTGTGCTTGGAAATGAAACCAAGCATACTTTGTGCTAGGAAGGTGCTCCCAAGCACATTGTGTGCTAGGAAACAGAGTTTGTGAATCATTTCAAAGTTTTGAAGAAACTTTTGAGATTTTTGGTGCCGTTGACCGTTTGACCAAGCTGTTCTCTACGGAAGATATATACCAGGGGTATTTTGGTGATTTTTCTCCAATCATCAATAAGCTTATGGAATTCAAACCTCATCCAATTTCACGACTTCATCAAAAGCTTTACAAGAACAAGTGTTGACCAAGCTTAAGGATTTAATCACTTTTAGTATCAACCAACTTTTGAATATGTTCATTTGATATTTTTACAATCTTGATGAGGACGATCAAGATTGTTTCACCCACACTTGATTTGAAGACACATTTATTAAAGACAATTGCAACGAAATTGGGGGAGTAAAAATCTTTGAATTTCATTGCAAATGGCATGCTTCAAATCAAGTAAAAGACTCAAGTTAAGGAAAAGTTGATCAAGATCAATAATCCAAGGTTTTTCAAAGACGTTTCATCATGTTGAAAGGATGATCAGTAGAGTCTAACCTCCTATGAAATAGTCACTTGAACAGTCAAGAACGGGTTATGGTTGACTTGAATGCTATCTTAATTCAGGGAACGGTTTGAAGATGATTTACATGGAAAGAAACGGTTTTGAAGAATTGAAGATTATTTGATGATCACAATGAGTTTATTTCTTTTTGTGATAACCTTGTTACTTGAAGTTGATCTTTGAAGTTCACCGCCTCGTTCATATGCCCATACAACTATATCCAAAAGTGATATAAGAGTGATGATTCGAAATGAACAATGGGAGAAGCTTAAAGTGAGGGCGAGAATTTCAATGAAAGACAACGAGTTATGAGGTGATCATGGAAGAAATTCGATGGCATCGGTCTAAGGGGGAGATTGTTGGGACTTATATTTTAGACCGACGCATCGAATTAATCTTTGGGTGAAAAATATATTATTTTGGTCTCAACCAAGGGTGGATGGCTTGAAGACCAAGTCATGCTAGGCTAGTATAAATAGATGTTTTTATTCATTTGTCTAGTATGAGTGACTGTATTGTGTATGTGTGAGATTTAGGGTTTTATCCCTTTGAGAGAGTCTCTGCCTCCATGATGAGCTCTCCTGGTGGCGGCTGAGATATTTCTTAATTGATTGTATATATGAATGTATGTATGAGTGTTTCATCTTAATGAGAATCATTCGGCTAATATTTCATACTACCGTTTCTATTTTGTTTGTGTTTTGATTACAATTGTTCATCCTACTTGATTGTTGATTGTTAATCAAATCAGGCACTCTCCCAATACACCTCATCTGACCAACTAACATCATTCAAGAGTGAATACGAGTTAGATTCGATCCTAACCCTAGATCCGAGCTCCACACTTTTGATTAGTATTGACTATTAATCACGCTTCAGCACCGGGGCTCGGTTCTCACAAAATCATATTTGTATCAGAATGAAAGAAGTAATAACTGCTTTGGATGTAGTATTTGACGAATGCGGAAGGCGGTCATAAGGGCGAAACTCCAAAGGGAGTGAGACAAGTTAGTTCTACACATCATCGATCGAACCATGTTTAGAAAAGTTCGATTCCTTCTCTCGCTCATGCCATTAAGATGGGGTGTGCTAGGTGGAGTTAGTTGTGAAACAATTCCACGCTCTTTTAGATGAGTAATGAACTCTGAGCTGAAATACTCCCCACCTTGATCTGATCGAAGTATCTTAATGGTTTTACCAAGTTGGTTTTTCCACTTCGTTTTGAAACTCTTTGAACTTTTCAAAAGTTTCATGCTTGTGTTTCATAAGATACACATAAGCATATCAACTTTAATCGTCAATAAAAAAACAAAGTATCTTTCATGGTTTCTAGACATGGTTCTGAAAGGTCCACATACATCAGTATGTATGAGTCCTAACAGATCACTTGCTCGTTCACTTTTATGAGTGAAGGAGTCCTTGGCGAGTTCGCCAGCTAAGCAAGACTCACAATTTTCAAAAGAGTCCGGTCCTGTGGATTCAAGAATCCCTTCGGATTGGAGTCTATTAACTTTTGCCTTGCTTATGTGGCCAAGTCAGCAATGCCATAGAAATGTATCATTGATGCCAGATCTGATACGTTTTGAAAGATTATATACGTTATTATTAGTTTGAACATCAATCTTATGAATACCATTTCGAGGTTTAGCCTCAAAGTAAAAAATATCATTCAAGTAAGCAGAAATAGCCATGCCACTAAAAACATACTTAAAACCTTGTTCAAACAACAACAAAACTGAAACGATGTTTCTGGTCAAACCAGTAACATACAAACAATTATTCAAATAAAAACTAGGCCAGATGGACAAGTAAAAATGAAAAACTCCAGTTGCCAGAACTGGTACTCTCTTCTCATCTCCAACGATGAGTTCCATGCTGCCTTTATTCAGTTTCCTCCTTTTCTCAGGCTCCTGCAAGACATTAACGATGTGGAAACCACATCCGGTATCAAATACCCATGTGTTGCTAGAGACAGTAAAAAGTTCAATAACGTATATGAAAATACCTCGAGAAGAGCCTTCACCATTTGCTCTCTTCATCTTGATCTCAGCAAGGTATTCGGGACAGTTTCGCATCCAGTGTCCCTTTTGGTTGCATCAGTAGCACTGGCGCTCCTCAGGGGGGCGGCGGTGATATCTTTGGGACCCCTTTGTTAGCATTGGTGGCCCGAGGGGCAGCAATGGTAACATTCTTCTTGCCTTTACCCTTATAACCCCGGTTCTTGGGATTAGGCTTCTTGACACTAGCAGATCGGATCATCAGGACTTGATTGGTCCTAGAAGGAATGTTCATCTCAGTCGTCTTGAGCATGTTGTGAAGCCTCGGCACTGTCTTCATCCAGGCATTCATGTTGAAATTCATTACGAACTGGTCGTAAGAGATGGGGAGAGAGTTGAGGATGAATCAACCGCCATTCGGGCAGGGGATAATCAAGTTTCTTGAGCTGATCGATGTGCCCCTTCATCTTAAGAACATGTGCACTGACGGGAGACCCTTCTGCCATCTTGCAACTAATGAGTTGTTTCATGGTGTCGAATCGTTCCTGACAGGCTTGTTTCTGGAACATGCCCTTGAGTTGCTCAAGCATCTCATAGGCACCAAAGTCTTCCAAGCCTTTAGCAAGCTCAGAAGTCATGGTGGCTAGCATAATGTAGGAGACATCAGCCGAGTCATCCTTATGATTCTCAAGAACTTTTCGAGCAGCGGCTGTATTGTGTTCAGGCTCGGTTGGAACAGGTCCATCGAGAACATACAGGCGCTTTGCCATGGTGAGAACAAGTCTCAAGTTGCGGTTCCATTCGATGAAGTTGGTGCCGTTCAGTTTATCCTTCTCAAGGATAGACTTAAGGGCGTGGGGTGAGTTTTCGTTTGAAGACATCTAATTAATTAAGCAAAAGTAAATTTAATTAGTATTTTCGACGTTGTAGTCCTATTATTAATGACCCAATAACATTAATGAAATAGGAGTGAGAATCCGGCTTCCAGTTATTAAAGGCAGCTGTAGCACACAACATTAATAAGTGGTTAGGCAGACTGACAGTGATTGCCAATTGTGAATAGAGCACAACTCTCGGTTATGAGGCATGTAGAGACAACGATTGTCTGTATAGATACGTTTAGCCACATCTTTGCTCACTTTAAGTCTCCAGACAGCTGTAACACGTAGCAGGAGAATAAAGTAATAGTTGTCCTAGTACAGTGACGTGTGAAAGGGCCGGATGATCCACGAAATGCTTTCACCTTGATGGGATAGGCTAGAAAACAAGTGCGGTGATGTAGCTCCAAACGCTCGAAATTTCGCAGTATGCCTCAAGTGTGACTTGTATTAGGATTGGCATAACTATTGGTTTTATATTCGGATTAATTTTATAATTACCAAATAGAGTAAATGTCAAATTTTACTGTATTTATTATCGGGACAAATTGATGAACCCTTTCATCTCTCAGGACAATTAGTTTATAACATATTAAAAACTAAGTTTGTCGCGATACGGCTAACCAATTAAAACTTAATAGAAAAACTATTAAGTTATTAGTTTTGGAAATCAAAACACTTTTAATTTGCAAAACATAATCGGTTAATAAAAAAATGTTTATTTTCAAATTTATTTGGTATTAGGTCGGTGATATTATAATCCTATTATAAACAATCCAAGCAACCACAATAGAAAATAATAATATGTAAATCCTTATGGCCAAATGGTGATCGGTCTCGCTAGAGCCATTTAGGGAGACGGATCGGGTCAAGGGGTTCACATCAAAAAACAACCACAAGGATGGACTTCTTCGTGCATCCCGTCATCTTGTCCGAACTCCCACTAACTCCAAGAAATCATTGAGCTCGTCCTGGGTTATCTTCACGTCTTCTTTATTACAAGTTTATAATACTAATAATAATATGCCCTATTACAAATTTGAACCATCTTTATGGCCAAAAGAAAACCGTAAAATAAATATATAACCATTTACAATTTTGAACCATCCATATGGCCAAAAAACAAGCTCAACAACCAAACACAACCAAACAAATATAGGTCGGGGCCGGATTTACATATTCAAAATAAATAAATTTTGGGTCGTTTTGACTTGGTCAAATAAAATAAACAAAACTTTGACTAAATCTAAAATCACCCGAAAACAAATCTAGATCAAGAAACTTTAAACGATTTAAAGTTTGTGATGTAGATCCGGTTTAAACGAACCGGGATCGACTCGTACGTTATAACCGCGGCTCTGATACCACTGTTGGGTTTCAACGGTGGTTCGGAATGAAAACGGTCAAACATTTTAACCCGTTTAGTTAAGTATTTCGTTTAAGTAATCATTAATCAATATTAATAATTTATATATAAACGAACTATAAAACGTAGCGGATAAATGAACGAGTAAATGAACCATAAACCGAAACCCAAAACCGGATCCGGTTACAACTTTATACGAGTATGATCTAAAATAAACTAAACCATAGATTAAGGATTAGTGTTTATACCTCGGTTATAATTAACCGGGTGAGACACCGAGAAGTAACGAATCATTGCTAGATGTTGACACAATCAAACGGGTCGAGATTAACAACTTCCGGCGACTAAGCGGCGGCGGTTGATGACGGCGCATCAGCAAACGGCGGCGGACAACGGCTGGTGGTGGCTGATGACGGCAGTAGCGAACAACAGCAACAGCGCTCCAGTATAAGAGACGACGGCCGGAATAGGGTCGCCGGAAAACCGGGTTCGCCGGAATAAACAGGACAGCAGCTCGTGGCAGCGGTAAATAGCAACAGTGACAGAACAGCAGCTCGAGCAACGAACGTTAGCTTTGGTGGTGTTCTGGTGTGTTGTTACGGCTGGCGGAGGGTGGCAGCGTTTTTCTTGTTGCCCCCTTAGAACCCCCATGACTTAGGGGCTTCGCTCCTAAGTACCAATAGGATTATAAATTATAATAAGATCAAATAAGTGTGCACCCCCGGCACCCGACTTATTTAGATTCGTATTACAATTAACTTGATCAACAGGTTAATCCTTGATTACACTAAAATCACTAACAATCCTCCCCCATTTTGGTGTAATCCCTGATTAACTTAAACAAACTCACACAAACAACAAACTTATGCATAAATGAAATGTCGTGACGATTGAATTTCACATTAGTATATTACACATTCCAAATATTCGAATATAGGGGTATTGCTACGATTGTACCCTTTCTATTCATAATGAATAATCGAAGATAATATACACACAAGTTCACATACTCATATATTCTTACATGACATTATTTTTAATAGCCTATGTCCTATCCTTCAATGAACATATCAAAGCCAAGTCCCAGCTTCTTGAAGCAGCTAAACTTCATGCTCATATAGGTAGTTCTTTTACTCTCGCACCTGCATATGCAATTTTTCAAAAGAACTATTAAGAAGTCTAACTTCAACCTCCTTAACTTGCAGGTCTAAACACATACCCTGGGATGTTGTAACTAATGTGTTCCAATTTCTAGATGTTAAGCTTTCCACATTGAATTCAGCACCTAATATCAAATTAGATGGGAATTGGGTATCTCAACATGAGAAATTTCAGGTGGACTTTAAACCCATCCCTACAGCCGATTTGTGCACAAGATCTTTACTTAACGCTTTTGTTAAATGATCGGCTAAATTATGTTGAGTTTTTACATACTCCACTGATATCACACCATTCACGATGAGCTCACGAATCATGATATGTCTAACACCTAAGTGTCTAAACTTCCCATTAGCCATTTGACTATAAGCTTTAGCCAAAGTAGCAGTACTATCACACCTGATAGATATGGGTGATATCGGTTTAGACCACAATGGAATCTCATAAATCAAGTTTATCAAGTTTCTTAGCCATTCAGCTTCTTTACCAGCTGCTGCTAATGCTATAAACTCGGATTCCATAGTCGAGTTAGTGATGCAAGTCTGTTTCTAAGATGCACATGACACAGGACCTCCTCCAAGTAGAAAAGTCCATCCACTTGTGGAAGAATGATCTTCCATATTATTAATCCAACTTGCATATGAATAACCTTCTATAACCGAAGGATATCCATTTTAATTCAAACCATAATCCATGGTTCCTTTCAAGTACCTAAATACTCGATTTATAGCTTGCCAATGATTTGAACTTGGATTGCTTGTATATCTACTACGTTTTCCAACATCATAAGCTATATCCGGTCGAGTACTTATCATTTCATACATAAGAGATCCTATAGCTCTTGAATATTCAAGTTGATTCATCGCGTTACCTTTATTAGGTAAGAGCTTATAAGCAGGATCCATAGGAGTACTAATAGGAGAACAATTAAGAAAATTAAATTTCTTTAAAATCTTCTCAATATAGTGAGATTGAGATATTGAAATACCATTGTTCTCACGCTTGATCCTTATACCAGGGATCACTTCAGCCTCCTCCATATCTTTCATATCAAAACAAGATGACAAAAAACTCTTTGTTTTATCAACCTGATCTTGGTTTGTACCAAAGATCAACATGTCATCTACATATAAACAAATTATGATACCTTTACCAGAAGCATCAAATTTGTTGTATACATACTTGTCTGATTGGTTTAATGGAAAACCATTAGACAATACCATATCATCAAATTTTTGATGCCATTGTTTTGGTGCTTGCTTTAAACCATAAAGTGATTTAACAAGTATACACACCTTATGCTCATTACCGGGCATAACAAAACCCTCTGGTTGTTTCATATATATCTCCTCGTCCAATTCACCATTCAAGAATGCAGTTTTCACATCCATTTGATGAATCACAAGATTATGTATTGCTGCTAAAGCAATCAACAATCTTATTGTAGATATTCTTGCTACAGGAGCATATGTATCAAAGTAGTCTATTCCTTCCTTTTGTCTAAAGCCTTGGATAACCAATCTGGATTTAAATTTATCAATAGAACCATCTACTTTCATCTTCTTCTTGAAGATCCATTTACAACCAAGGGGTAAGTCAGATAATTTCCAAATGTTATTTTGCATAATAGAATCCATCTCATCATTAATTTCTTCTTTCCAGAAAGCAATATCCCGAGATGCCATAGCCTCACTATAGATTTTAGGATCATCCTCAATATTAAAACAATATTCATATGTCTTTTGAATCTCATTTATAGATCCTTCAACCAAATATAGTTGAAAATCAGAACCATAGTTCTTAGGCTTTCTAACTCTATTACTTTTTCTTGGCTCAATTGAAGTTGATGGAACATCATTTTCATGATTAATTGATTGAGAATTACTTGAACTCGCAATCATGTTCTTTGGTCTAGGTATAGATGAAAACCTGTTTTCATCCCAAATTGCATCCCTTAACTCAATAACAGTGTTTACTGATACGTAGTCATTAGGTTCTATAACATAGAACCTATATGCCTTGGAATGCCCAGCGTATCCAATAAAAATGCAATCAATACCTCTTTCACCCAAATTTTTTCTTTTGGGTTCAGTAAGCCTTACTACTGCTCTACAACCCCATATTTTCAAGTAATGAAATTTTGGAGGTTCACCATGCCAAAGTTCATAAGGGGTAATTTTATTCCTTTTATTAAGAATCCTATTTAATAAATAACAAGTTGTTAACATAGCTTCACCCCAAAACCCATCACTAAGTCCCGAATAGGATAACATAGAATTTATCATTTCCTTTAATGTTCTATTCTTTCTCTCGGATACATCATTTTGTTTTGGTGAATAAGGCATCGTGGTTTGATGTATAATTCCCACTGATTGAAAATAAAATGGATTAAATTATTCACCTCCCCTATCTGTGTGTAATGTCTAAATTAAAGCATTTATTTGCAACTCTAACTTGGTTTTGTATATTTTAAACTTATCTAAAGACTCATCTTTAGAATGCAAAAGATACATGTAACAAAATCTAGAAGCATCATCTATAAATGTAACAATACTTTCTATTTCCTAAAGTCGGAGTTGCATGATAATCACATAAGTCACTATGTATTAATTCAAGCACCTTTGTTTCTCTTTTAACAGCAGGTTTAAACGGTTTTCTAGTTATCTTAGTTAACTTGCAAGTATTACATTTTTCACTATTCAAATCAAATGCTGGAATCAAACTCATTTTAGACATATCTTTCAATCTTTTATAATGAACATGTACTAATCTAGCATGCCACATTTCAGATTCATTTAAAACAATATTAGAACTAGTTGAAGCCATGCAAACAGATTGATTAACAAACAAAACATCAACATTTAACTTAAACATACCATTACATAGATAACCGAAACCAACAAAAGTACCATGTCTTGACAAGATATACTTGTCACTTTCATACACTTGCTTATAACCGCAATTAATTAAAACAACACCAGACAAGAGATTCTTTCGAATCCCGGGAACATATAAACATTATCTAAACACAAACAATTTCCAGAAGTAAAAACTAGCTTGACTTTGCCTAGTCCCTTGATCGGTTCGGTTGCAACATTACCCATTTTTAAAATAGATCCTTCTTCAACGTCTTGAATTTATTCAAACCATTGAAAATTTTTGCATACATGGCTAGTTGCACCCGAATCAACCCACCAAGCAACATCATCATCCTGCACAAAACATGTTTCAGAAATTAATGAAACATAATTCTCAACCGAATTAAAATTGTGTATGATATTCTGACCTTGTTGCTTTCCTTGGTCCTTAGACCCACTTGGACCCGCATCATGCTTGTTCTTTGGACCATTATTGTTCATTTTTCCAACCCGACAATCTCTCTTAAAGTGAACCGGTTTGCCACATTTCCAACAGCCCTCTTTTGCCTTCTTGTTTGGACCCGTGTTGTTGTTTCCTTGAAACTTACGTTTCCCTTTGTACTTGTTCTTACCCTTAGATGTTCCAACATCCTCAACCATGTTAACAGATTGACCAGCCTATTTATTAACATCATTGACATCAACAGTTTCAAATGTTCTCAAGCCCTCTTCAATTCTGAAGTGACCTCCAAGTTCAACCAAACTTAATTCACCCTTCATGTGTTTCAGATTGTGTTTGAAGTCTTTCCATGAATGGGGTAACTTGTCAATGATTGATGAAACAGATATGGATTCATCCATGTTCATGTTGTGTTGGGAAAACTGCCCTAAAATTCGACACAATTCATGGTATTGTTCCACAACAGACCTAGAGTCAACCATCTTGTAATTGTTAAAATTACTCACAAGAAACTTCTTACTCGAAGAATATTCAGCCATATACTTGGCTTCAAGTATATCCCATAGTTCCTTAGCGGTTTCAATGTTTTGGTACAAATCAAATAACGTATCACACATACCGTTCAAAATACGACCGAGATAGATGTAGTTGTCATTCTCCCATTTTGATTTCCTCCTAATCTGTTCCAGGTTTCCTTCTACTTCAATCACCAGCATGGGTGTACTCAACACGTGCACCACTTTCATGGTAGTCAAAAGGAAGTGCATATTCTTCTACCATTTGCAAATGTCTTGGCCTTCGAATTTCTCCAATTTGTCAAACTTTCCTGTCATCTCCTTCAACGATTGTCCATTCGTCATCTTCACAGAATTAGTTTTGATGTTTTGTTGGGGATTTCTGCAATCGTATATCTTAGGAAAATCTGAGAGTCATGAAACACTTTCAGATCAAAACTATTTGTTGGTTCTCAAATGTTTTGACAGGATAAAACTCATATTAAGTGCAAGAATCTATATGGTGATTGAGAGAGTTTCTGAACCAGAGAGAAAAATCGTATAATCAATGGCAGTTTTAATTAGGGTTGGGCAGTTGTAACTGCCTTTGCAGTTATCTGATTTTGAAATTCAAATTCATGAAATACGCTCTAGAATTTGTGACAAATAAAACATAGGAAATTTAGTTAAATTAAATTTACAATGTGTTTTTTAATATAACAATATATGTCACAAAAATATTTTCCAAGCTGACCTGGCAGCTTGTCGCACCCTCACTTAGGGCCTAGGCGTGTGACCATAAGTTGGTACCTGTCTTGTAAAAACATCAGAGTTGCGATTTAGTTTTAGCGGAAGTCTTTAATCATATTGAAGACTTATTAAAAAATCGGGTTTAAATACCCGTTTGATATTTCAAATACCTTTCTTTATAAAACAAAAATCTTTTATAATATTTTCAAATAAAATATCTGAGCCACCAGATAGCATCTAATGACTATAACTCCAACCTTCTATTTCTTCTTGCATGTCTGTTCTAACCTTTCTTGTTTCCCTGTAACATGGGTGGGAAAATACGTCAGCACACAGCTGGTGAATGACGCTGACTCTAAAAATATAAACCGACAATAATACCTTTGTGACTACTCATTAGGCACCCAACTACATTGGGATCAAATTACCCTAAGTACCATGTACAATTAATTATATACACAATATCATTTCTCTGAACAGTCACGTAGACCTTCAGAGGCATGTTGATGATATGCATGGCCTCGGGGAACTCCGAGTCACCATGTATGTTTGGATCCAAACACATGTATACTCTTAATCAGAGTGTCTGTTTCTTATTATTGTACACAAAGTTTTAAGGATTTGTAAATCCTATGTAAACATTCTGACTCAATATAAAAGGTTTGGGGTGTATTCACCTTTCTGTTTATAATTAGTTTCTGATACTGATTCCTGTTTTCCATTCTGTTCTTCTTGTTATGTTACCTCAGACCTATAGTACGAGAATAACCTTTGTATAAATAATTAGATCAGCGATCTAGCTTTAGACTTTTAGTCTATTTTGGTATAACTTCAACCTTGATAGAATCATTTGTTTATATAAAACATTTGGACCTTTAGTCCTTTTCTTTATTTACCAATTATATGCTACGTTTCTTCTTCAGGAAGAAACGTCTATACTGAGTATCTTCTTCAAGAAGAAACATTATTTAACTATACTCTTTGAATATTATATTTCTTAATGTTATAGAAATATTATTTTAACTATAACATTTGCTTAAGAAAACTTACATTATTCTTAATCGTAATCAAGGTTCGGGCTATACCCCCTACTATGGTATAAGCCATTTATAATAATAAAATAATAACTTAGGCAGAACCCCTTACCTCACACGGGTATTCGGATTTAGATATTTCTAAATTTATACAGGCAACACTTCTACTCTATATGCATGTTTATCGAGGCGTTCTTAATCCACCTTTCTTGGCACGCAAATCGAGGTGATGTTCACGTGTCGTCGGGTCGTGCACGTACTTCGAGACGGAATGTCGGTTACTTTTGGGTGGCACGCACTTCGAGGAAAACACCAGGTATTTGGCACGGATTACGAGGTAATGATTGTCGGGTCGGTGGCACGCAAAACGGTGTTCGGAGGTGTGTGTGTAAATGAGTCGTAGCCTCCCCTATTTATAGCTGATTTCTGGTCCCATCGCGGTACGCGATGGGCCCCTTCTTCAACGGTGTCGCGTACCGCGACGCCCACCTTTCTGAGCTCGCGCCACGTGTCGCCACGTGGCCTGACACATCTGCCACGTGTCGCCACGTGGTCTGACACGTCTGCCACGTGTATGAAATGTCTGCCACGTGTCCTGCCCTGCTGCCACGTGTCACCAGAGTGTGACATGTGTGTGATGCGTCATCACGGCCCATCGCGCTACGCGATGGCCGTGTTCTTGGACTCATCGCGTATCGCGATAGGTCCCTGGAATTATTTTTCCGTTTTGGTCCCTTGTCTTTGATAGCTTGTCATATCTGGGTCTGACTTACGTTGTCCAAAAATACTAAGGCGGCTATTAAAGCGGCTTGCGGCGATGCGAAGTGCAAAGTGCGCCATCAAAGCGCCACATTGCGCCCAACGCCCTTTGCCGTCGCCTTCGCCATCGCCATCGTCCACGTCCTCGTCCTCGCCCGGGCCCAAGCGCGTCGGGTGCTACACACTCTCCGCTATGACTACTTGATGCATGATATTCATAAAAGAATATTACTATGGAAAATCTCTTCCTTGTAAAGAGCTTCCATTTCTTTACCACTTTTCATGTGGGATGGGATTTATATTCCTTATTTATACCCAAGTAAAGTGCTTCCACTTTCTTACATCCTTCCATGTGGGATGGAGTTTCCTTTCCCATTTTCTTAACATGGAAGAACTTAACTTAGGAAATATTTTAAATTTCCTTATTTCTCTTATATTTCCTTATTTAATATTTTCTCATGACTTGTCTTGATATTTTTTTTGACCCCTCAACTTTCCTAAGTTGTCAAATTTGGATCGAAATTTTGGGGATGTTACATCCTCCCCACCTTTGAATGAATCTCGTCCTCGAGATTCGTTGGTTTAAGAGTGAATGGTTCTTGCTTTTTGATTATTGATTAGGTTCTATCTAATCTTGTCCTTGTTGTTATAAGCTGTATGTAGAATGACTAGGGTCTTTATTTTGCTGCTAACTTACATCCTTGAATGATGTAACCAGTAAATAATTCAGAATATCGTTAGTAAATATAAATTGCTAAACACAGTGATCAGTTGTGTTTAACTATTTACCTTACCGTTTTGTATTCTAAACATTTACTGATATTAACTATATTGTTGTTTTGATTCATTCTGTCTTATCTATTCCACTAAGTTGTTGTTTAGATTCAGTCTATCGAATCCATTCTATCCTTGATCTTGATCAATGACATTCTCTATATTCTAACAGTACTCTTGTACTTTAACTTAATTTCATTTGCTATACATAGCAATTGTATTTTCTTGAATATCCTCGAGTTCTTTGACTTTTTGATCAACCTTTCTAGGTAGTATAATATTCCATCAGTCGTGTTTCTTGAACGAATTCCTTTCGATGATATACTGTTCTTATATTTCTTGAATGATATTTTCTAATCATCTTCCTAGATGATAGGTTAAAGCCTTTTCATTCTAAGTTCCGAATAAAACTTTTTGGTGTCCATATCTCTTATTGTCTTTTCGAGGTAATAAATATAAGCATTTTTGTGTATTAACACGATCTATATGCTAATATTTCATTTATAATATAGGGAATTAAACACCCTTATTTGATTACAAAACTTCTCGTTTAAGAACGAGTTACAATTAATATACAAAAGTTAGCTAGTCTATCTTGACATTTCCTTGATGTGATCTTGTCATTCATTAATCTTGACTAGTTTTTCTTTTCGGGCATTCAGTCTTAAAGTGACCCGTTTCTCTCGTAAAACATACTTCTAGCTTCTTACGACATTCTTCTATTGTGGGTCCTGCTCTTTTGCAGTATGCACAATTGTTTGTATTTTCTAGTCGACACTTTCCAGTATGTTTTCTTCCACAAGTCTTACATGCTGACTTGAGAGTTCTTTCTTCTTTCTCTAACTTTTCGGAATCTTTTGATTTCTTAGTTTCTTTATCTTTTATCTTTTCTTCTTCTTGATTCCTTATCATACTGTTGATTAAGTATCTGGCCAATTCCATAGCCGAATCAACTGTTTCTGGCACATTGTATCGTACCATGTCTGTTATTTCTCTTGGGAGTCTATATATGTAACGAGTTACTTTGTTATATTCCGGAGTTACTAAATGTGGAACCAATCGGCAGTAATCTAGGAATTTAGTGTTATATTCCCTAAGATTTGTGCCAATAACCTTGTGATTCCATAACTCAGTTTGAATTTGATCCATTTCATGAGTTGGGCAAAATGTCTTTAATATAAGACCTTTGAATGTTTCCCCACTTAAATTATACATTGTTTCTCGACCCTTGTTTTGAATCAGGGTGTTCCACCATTCAAGAGCTTCTCCCTTGAACATTTGTGAAGAGTGCTGAATAGCTTCCTCGCCAGAGCATTTGCTTACGGTGACGATTGATTCTTGTTCCTCTAGCCATCTCATAGCGGCTATACCATCCGAGTCTCCATGAAATTCTTTAGGATCGTAAACTTTAAAGTTCTTAAAGCTACATCCTTTTTGGATCTTATGTTTCTTTTGTTTCTTGTTCCTTGGATTATTATCAGTTGTAGAGCTATCATAAGCTTCTTCCTTTCTAGATTTACTTTTACTTTTCTTGTTGGATTTTGGTTGACTTTGATTTATAGAAATGTCTTTGATAGCTTCCTTAATCATATTTTGAATTCCTTCCATATATTGGGCGGGAATTTCATTATCTTTATTATTAATGTTTTCTTCGTTTCCTGATTTCTTGGGAGGACTGTTATTTGCACTTTCTTCTCTTGACATACTACAATAAAATTTTAAAAGATAAGTCCAATATTCGAAGAATTCAAAACATATTTTTTATTCATCTAATTATAGTTACATGAGTGCATATTATTTGTTACAATTATTCTCTTTACAATTACTAAGTTTCTATTTCTTCCAGCGGATGACTAATTTCTTAATCTTGCTTTTTTTGCTAGCTTCCTTTTCTTTTTCTTCAACTTCCATTTCTTTAATCGTTTCTCCATTTTGAGTGCAAGCAAGGTAAGGATCTTGAGTTACCGAAAAATTAAAATATTCTCGTCCGTGAGGATATTCTTCCGGATAAATCATAACTTCTTTTTCCTTTGGCATCATTGGTTTCTTGGATCTACTTGATCCTGCTCCATATGTGTTTTGATTTGAAATTATCTGAGCTAGTGGAATGTCAGAATCATATGAATCTGAATCTTCCTCCATTGTTGTTTGGTATGAGTTTTCATCACTAGATATAGGAATTGGGAGAAAAGACGTTCCCATAAATCCTTTTCCTTTACCATATCGAGACTGACATGATCTTTGGCTAAATTGACATTCGGACATCTGCGCGAGTTTAGATTTAGGGATAGGGAGACGCTCCTTTCTTATTTATTTTGTTTATATCTTATTCGTATCAGTTTCGAATACTTTCTTAATACTTTTCAACTAAGTATTTAGTTTGTTTGAATCATTATTTGTATAATAAGCTTTCAAAAATTATCCTTAATCAAAGCCTAGGTATAATTAAATACATATTTCGCTAAGATTGATGGCTCTGATACCAACATGTCACACCCTCACTCAGGGCCTAGGCGTGTGACCACAAGTTGGTACCTGTCTTGGAAAAACATCAGAGTTGCGATTTAGTTTTAGCGGAAGTCTTTAATCATATTGAAAACGTATTAAAAAATTGGGTTTAAATACCCGTTTGATATTTCAAATACCTTTCTTTATAAAACATAAATCTTTTATAATATTTTCAAATAAAATATCTGAGCCACCAGATAGCATCTAATGACTATAACTCCAATCTTCTATTTCTTCTTGCCTGTCTGTTCTAACCTTTCTTGTTTCCCTGTAACATGGGTGGGAAAATACGTCAGCACACAGCTGGTGAATGATGCTGACTCTAAAAATATCTTTTCAACATCTTTGTGAAACCAACAATAATACCTTTGTGACTACTCATTAGGCACCCAACTACATTGGGATCAAATTACCCTAAGTACCATGTACAATTAATTATATACACAATATCATTTCTCTAAACAGTCCCGTAGACCTTCAGAGGCATGTTGATGATATGCATGGCCTCGGGGAACTCCGAGTCACCATGTATGTTTGGATCCAGACACATATATACTCTTAATCAGAGTGTCCATTTCTTATTATTGTACACAAAGTTTTAAGGATTCGTAAATCCAATGTAAACATTCTGACTCAATATAAAAGTTTGGGGCGTATTCACCTTTTCTGTTTATAATCAGTTTCTGATACTGCTTCCTGTTTTCTGTTCAGTTTTCTTGTTTTTTTACCTCAGACCTATAGTACGAGAATAACCTTTGTATAAATAACTAGATCAGCGGTCTAGCTTTAGACCTTTAGTCTATTTTGGTATAACTTCAACCTTGATAGAATCATTTGTTTATATAAAACATTTGGACCTTAGTCCTTTTCTTTATTTACCAATTATATGCTACGTTTCTTCTTCAGGAAGAAAAACGTCTATACTGAGTTTCTTCTTCAAGAATAAACATTATTTAACTATATTCTTTGAATATTATATATTTCTTAATATTATAGAAATATTATTTTAACTATAACCTTTGCTTAAGAAAAGTTACATTATTCTTAATCGTAATCAAGGTTCGGGCTATACCCCCGACTATGGTCTAAGCCATTTATAATAATAAAATAATAACTTAGGCAGAACCTCTTACCTCGCATGGGTATTCGTAGTTAGATATTTCTAAATTTATACGGGCAGCACTTCTACTCTATATGCACGTTTATCAAGGCGTTCTTAATCCACCTTTCTTGGCACGCAAATCGAGGTGATGTTCACGTGTCGCCAGGTCGTGCACGTACTTCGAGACGGAATGTTAGGTTACTTTTGGGTTGCACGCACTTCTAGGAAAACACGGGAATTTGGGACGGATTACGAGGTAATGATTGTCGGGTCGGTGGCACGCAAAACGGTGTTCGGCAAGCAAACCGAGGTAGAGAGAGAAAGTTGTTAGCGAGAGAGTATGGGAGGTGTGTGTAAATGAGCTATAGCCTCCCCTATTTATAGCTGATTTCTGGTCCCATCGCGGTACGCGATGGGCCCCTACTTCAACGGTGTCGCGTACCGCGACGCCCACCTTTCTGAGCTAGCGCCACGTGTCGCCACGTGGCCTGACACGTCTGCCACGTGTATGACACGTCTGCCACGTGTCCTGCCCTGATGCCATGTGTCACCAGAGTGTGACACATGTGTGATGCGTCATCACGGCCCATCGCGCTACGCGATGGCCGTGTTCTTGGACTCATCACGTATCACGATGGGTCCCTGGAATTAATTTTCAGTTTTGGTCCCTTGTCTTTGACAGCTTGTCATATCTGGGTCTGACTTACGTTGTCCAAAAATACTATGGCGGCTCTTAAAGCGGCTCGCGGCGATGCGAAGTGCAAAGTGGGCCATCAAAGCGCCCAACGCCCTTCGCCCTCGCCTTCGCTTTCGCCATCGCCATCGGCCTCGTCCTCGTCCTCGCCTGAGCCCGAGCGCGTCGAGTGCTACGCACCCTCCGCTAGGACTACTTGGTGCATGATATTCATAAAAGAATATTACTATGGAAAATCTCTTCCTTATAAAGAGCTTCCATTTATTTACCACTTTCCATGTGGGATGGTATTTATATTCCTTATTTATACCCAAGTAAAGTGCTTCCACTTTCTTACATCCTTCCATGTGGGATGGAGTTTCCTTTCCCATTTTCTTAATACTGAAGAACTTAACTTAGGAAATATTTTAAATTTCCTTATTTCTCTTATATTTCCTTATTTAATATTTTCTCATGACTTGTCTTGATATTATTTTTGATCCCTCAACTTTCCTAAGTTGTCAAATTTGGATCGAAATTTTTGGGATGTTACACAGCTCGACCCCAACTAGGGGCGCTGCCCCTTGGACCTTGCCAGGGGCTGCCGCCCCTCGCACCCCGCTACCAGGGGCGCTGCCCCCGGACCCCGCCAAGGGGGCGTTTCCCCCTTGGAAACCCCATGAGTTAGGGGCTTCGCCCCTATGTACCAATAGGATTATAAATTATAATAAGATCAAATAAGTGTGCACCCCTCACCTGACTTATTTAGATTCGTATTACAACTAACTTGATCAACAAGTTACTCCTTAATTACACTAAAATCACTAACATATTTGTTATCTTGATTGATTATTAACTATTGCTTCACATAGATCATATATCTCTTGATTGTGTTCTTTAGATTTAGGGTTTATGTTTAATCATTAGTTGGTGTTTTGATTAGTATGATTGAATAGGCTCATTAGATCATAGAAGCTTATTGATAGTTGGTTAAGGTTTTGAATGTTCTGCTAAATTCTAATAGCTGTAAGATGAGGAGTTGTTCATGTGTCTTGGTCAATCGCATGCTAGGATAGATTAGTGACAATATTCTTGCTTATTGTGTTGATCCTTGTTCATGATGTCGTGTTTAGCTTATCAAGTTATCTAGGGTTTAGTGTTTCGTAAGATTGCTTGCTTTAGATAATATTAATTAACCCTAACTGATAACTGTAAGGAAATCAATATAACTGATTGCTTAATAATCTAATAATTATTCTTTAGGATTTTACTTGATACGATTGAGGGTCCTTTAGAGTTTGTTAAATGAATACGTTTAGAAATCAGTTTCCATATCATGTTATTTGTCCATTGCTTGATGATTGTTGATGCATGGGATTCTTACCTAGGTAGATTTCTTCTCTGATTGGTTTCGATCTTGTGTTTTATTGCTTATTTCTAGTTTACTCGTTCATTTAATTTCTTAGTTTAATATTAGTGTAAAAACCCCCTTAAAACATTTATAATAAATAGTCGTGTCGTAAGTCGAGTCTAATTAGCTAATTAACGTTATTTATAGAGTCATGTGGGTTCGATATTCCGGACTTACTTAGCTTTAGTACAATTGATCGGTTCATTTGCCGGTGTTTTGTGTAGTTGAGTCTTAAGTCTAGTTTTTATTTCTTGTTAATTTAATTAATATTTAATTGACTGTTTTAAGCACATCAACTACCATTAATGAAATCTCTCTCCTTATATGTCTTTTATTACTTTGTTATTAGGCTAGTTTCACGACAAATATATATCTATACTATATATAATACACCAAACAAGGGAAAATTAAGACACTCATTTTTAAGTAATTTACAACACTTAAAGCATGAGTTACTATCTATAATAAGGGTAAAAGGGTAATTGACACACTAAATATCACGTGTTATTCATATTTTCTTAATATATTTACAATTTTTATCCTTTACCTTAGACTATCTTATGAACATTTTAAAAATTTATACAACATTGCCCCCTCATCTTTAACCCTCAACTTGATAATTTTATTTAATGTTTTATTTTCTTTATATATTAATATATTATGCTTAAAAAAGAAAAATATACCGTTGCAACGAGCTCATTTTTTTTGACGTTTCGTTATAAAAAACTTTCAATACCGATGTGTTTTTTAAAATGTACAAGTCAATAAAGCATTAGCGTACAACTCAAACGTGCAATTATAAATAAATCTATAAATAACAAAACAAATCCTCCCATTTAAAGTCATGTGCTATTCAATTTTTCTTAATATATTTATGTTGATCCCTTCGATTTCACCTGGATCTTAATTAATCATGTCATAACTCACACAGATTGATGTGTCGATAAGAGAGTTAATGACAGGTTGCTATATTTAGAAAGATATCAGTTTATTAAAGGCGGAATCAATAACAAACATACGGTTGCAATGAATAATCAAAGGTAGAAAGCACACTTAAGATTCACTCAAAAGATTTCCATTTATATAATATTAATCATACAAAAGGATAATCGATTTAGGGTTTTCTAGGAATCCTAAGACAGCCGTCACACAATATTCTTTCAATTAATGTGTCTGTCTTATCCGTATTATGCTCTCTTAGGCGGCGTGCCCTAAATATTCTATTTATAGGCCTGCCAACCTAGGACAGCTGTCATTCCTTCTAGAAACCCTAAATACAGTCATACATATTCAAATTACATATTCAAAATAAACTAAGTGTAAAACAAGTCTTCCGGGTAGGCTTTGCATCAATCTTGTCTTTCTGAGTATGCTCGGCCATCCTTCATAACTTGGTAACATAGAAGTGTGCTCGGGATCAGTTTCCGGGTAGACTTTACTTAAAGAGTATTTCACTAAGTAAAATACTCACCGAGTAGACTTCAGTCTTCTAGAATTTGCCAGACTTTGCCCGACAACTCCTTAAGAGCAACCTTGTTCTTCAATGATCCATTTCAGCTCTTTGCTATAAAATAACTTATTAGCAAAGTGTACTCGGGAGTACTGTTCCTTGCTCGAGCTGAACCTTACTCGATATTACTTAGAGATATTCCTTTAGATTATCAAGCATACTTGGATCATACTTATTAATGAATACCTTGCCCGGTCTTCCAATCACTTGGCTTCTTGGACTTAGTTAACCAAACCTTACTCGGATGAGTAATATACTTGGCTCTGAAGAACAGACTCGCTTGATAAAGTGAACCTTGCCCGGATTTACATAAATTAGTGTACCTTACTCGGCAATGCACTAATTTGCAAACCCTGCTCGGATATCCACTTAAGAAGACTACTTGAAGTAAACCTTGCTCGGTAGGCAAAATATCGTACTAGGCTAACTAAAAGCTTGCTCGGAGGTCTAAGGTGTGCTCGGATCCATTACTTAGCAAATTCAGAGGAGGTTGAGAAGATTTCAATCTTCCATGTACTTCATTTAGGTCAAATCTTTGACTCAACAATCTCCTCTTAGGTCAAGTTCTTGACCCAACAATCTCCCCCTAGATTGGAACACCTCAGCTGACCCAGAACATTTCTATGGTTACTTACACTTAGCAACAATACACATCAAATCAAAAATCAAAATTACATATTCAAAAAACATAAGCAAATTACATAATCAGAAAGTTGTCAGATGACATTACAAAACAAAGCCTATTCAAAGATTCTTTAGTTTATCTAGAGATGCTTGTTTAGGCATGGAAAATCCAACTTTTCCTGCTCTCTTAAGAATCTTAACAGTTCTGATTGATTAGCACTTGTAGGCCTTTGCCTTACATTATAATCTGAGAGATGCAGTGCTGCAATCACAGATAATTGCCATAGATTGAATTTTTTGAAGTCATTCTTAGATAATATCTTCACAATCTCTCCATTTTCCATCATAACATTCAGATGTTCAGTCCTGGAGTCATAGAATACTCCACTTGGCATAACAGTGTGGTTGACTGAATGGTTTTTGGCTTCTTCTGCAATCTCAACAAAGGGTTTATCCATCTTCAAGTGCATCTGCTTTGATTTTTCTTGAGTCGTCACAGACATCTTCCTTTTCTTTGTACTATTCTGTTTTGAGAGCAAGGATGATGTCTGTTTGCAGAATTTCTCTACTTTGGATTTCCCCTTCATTGTCATCCTTGATAGATCAACCATCTTTTTGGATATTCCTTTGTTCTTACCAACTAGAGACTGGGCAGCTCCCTTTTTCATGTTTAACCGATGTCTTTTCATTTTCTTGAAGTTGCTCAAAATCTCTTTTCTTTTCATGACTTTTACATAATCAAAAGGAATCCCATTTTTAACCAAAAATTTTGGTTTACCACCATATTTACTCAAGAATTTTTGAATGTTCATATCTTCTTCCAATTCATCTTTCATTTTGTCTTGAACAGTCTTTTCTTCATTTAAAGCCTTTGAAATCTTATCAATGACAGTGTCTAGTTTCTCTTTTATCTCTTTCTCTGGTTCTTCTTGTTTAATTAGTTTGAGCAGAGAGACTACCACACCATTTGGAATTTCTTGATCATTCAAGCATTTTTCAATCAGTTCTTGAGGGACTTCTCTCTGATTATTCTTCACTTCATCTCTTAGCTTTCTCTCATCTCCAAACAGCTTCATCAAGTTTTCTTGTTCTTCAAAGTCTTTATCAGACATCATTTGACTCAGAAATTCTCTATCATAAATTTCTGTCATTCTTTGCACATAGACTCTTTTGGCTTCTGATTCAGATTCATTCATTTCTGAGTCCATTGTATTCTCCTTCTGAGAATTTAAAGTCTGAATTTTATCATCCTCCAGAGAAATTTCTTTTCCTTTTAGTTTCTTGCTTTCCTCAAGTTCTTTCTTTTCATCTTTTGGAATGTTGTCAGTTTCATCATCTGAGCTGTTCTTTTCATAAATTGAGAGAAGCTTCAGCGAATTCTCCCCCTGATTCAGTGATTTCTCCCCCTGTTTTGGGGCAGCTGAGATCTTCTCAACCTCAGACATTAGGGTTTGAACTCGTTGCAATGCTTTCTTCAGTTCTTCAGAAAGATGATGTTTGTAGGAATTGGAATTACTTGGAGTTGGATCCATTGCTAATTTTCTGATATATCAATGAACACACAATTATCAGTTAGATCTCAAAGTAAGTATTAAAAAAAATAGGGTATAAATAATATTTCAATTCAAACCGTTGTCTTGAATGAAATAGAAATCTGCACAAAACACAAATGTAAGTTACTCTTGAAATGTGAAGTTTCAATTTTGAATAGCATATGCAGGTCTTCTTTTAATGAGAGTTAAGACAAATGTAAAGTACATATCTGCAATTTTTTCTGCCAAAATTGCAGATAAAGTTCTTTTGTTTCTGTCTTTTTCTTTTATATGTCAGGTAAAGTGAGCAATTTGAAAAGTGTTTTGTCTTTTAGCTTATAAATTCCTTATCTATTTAAAAGTGTGTAAAGATAAGGTAAAGTGTGTTTCTTTGAGAGTAAGGATTTGCAGTGGGAGGAGAGAGAGGGAAATAATTTTGTAAAATTTGCCTAACTCCCTCTTTTATACCTTTTGAAAGTGGGTTTTAAATGCTCTTTGTCCTTTTGTGAATTATTAGCTGTCAACCAGTAACATTATCCACTTGATATATTAAACATTTAATTTCATTTAAGTTCATAAGACCTTACTCGAAAAATTAATATATCCAAAGTCTACTCGGTATACTTCCACTTACAAACCTTACCCGGTCAAACTTTGCTTGGAAAATTTTCATTTTGAATATACAAAGTTTTCCCGAATTCTTCTATTTATAAACCTTGCTCGATCAAGTAAATTAATTTAAAGTTAAGACATGATGAAGAAAGCTTACCCAAAATACTAGATTTCTTGAGAAATTAAGCACAAGGCAAATAATCATCAAATAAACATCCTTACTAGGAATCAACTAAGATCCCCACATAGATTTCTCAATTTCAAATTAAAACTTATCTAGCATAAACCCTAATAAGAATCATAACCAATTTTATCATACTAACTAACATATTCAATCAAGCATACTTGAAAAACATAGTGTGCTCGAGCAATCTTTCTGATGTAAAGTGTGCCCGAACAACAATCTTATGCAAAGTATACCCGAATAACCTTCATATAGTACAAAGTGTGCCCGGAAAGAAATTCTAGCAGACAGTGTACTCGGAAAGTTAAGTTTTGAAATTACCAAGTATATTGAGGGAACAAAAGTGTACCCGGAATATAAAGTGTGCCCGGAAAACAAAGTTTGCCTGAAAACACTTGTAATTTCAAAGAAATCATAAACACACATATCACAGAACATGCTTGGAATGAAATTAAAACACATAGACATTTAAGTGTGCTATAGTCTAAAATTTCAAAGAGCTTGCCCGAAAATCCTATGTTAGCACTAAGCTTGCTAGGATAAACACATTCAATCATCAGGTATGCCCTTACCCGAGGGATTTCAACTTGTCAAACCATACCCGAAAAAAATGACAAACTTAAATAGTAATATCTAAGCATGCCCGGAAAGATTAACAAACCTTTCCTAACGACATATTCACACAAATCACAAAGCTTACTTGATGTACTTGACTAAGTTCATAAAGTTCGCTTGGAATCACAATCAGCATATAACATACATAGCTTGCCCGAAACAAGAATTTCTTGTTAAAAGCTAGCTATAACAACACATAATCATCTCAAGACTTCAAGCTTGCTCGGGAAATGAGTACAACAGTGTACTCTACCCAGAAAATGTAAACACTTCAAAGCATGCCCGAAAATCATAAAGTTAGTCAAAAAATGACTAAGCTTACTCGGAAAGGTTGAAAATTATCAAACCTTACCCGAAACAACATATTCACACATAATCAACTGTTTTGTACTCGAAAAGGTTGTAGTTCATTAAACCTTACCCGAAACAACATATTCACACATAATCAACTGTTTTGTACTCGGAAAGGTTGTAGTTCATTAAACCTTACCCGAAAATACATATTCAAACAGTTTGTGCTCGGGAAGGTTATAAGGTATCAAACCTTACCCGAACTTACATATTCAACCTATTTTAGGCAAAATGCAACACTTTTTGACTTAAACCACTTTGTCAAAATATATTTTTCATTTCAGATCATAGTTTAAGAGTAAATGTTGCATTTAGAGATCAAATTTCAGTTATATTTTGTTGGTGCATTTTGTGACCGTCGCTATGCAATTCAGACCAGCGGAACGCCACAGGCGAAGTTAGCACAACTTCGCCTTAGGCGAAGTTAGAACAACTTCGCCAACGGCGAAGTTGTAACAACTTCTGCCTTAGGCGAAGTTATCACAACTTCGCCATAGGCGAAGTTATGAACAACTTCGCCTACTGGCCCAAGCCCAAGCCCGAGAAGATGTTTTGTCTATATATATGTGTGCCTTGTTTAGGTTTTGTATCCAGAAAATAAGAGTATTGTGTTATAGTTCATTTGTCTAGAGAGTAAAAGAGAGGAAGTGTCGTGAGGTACGACCCGAGGTAGAGCTCACCTCGGGTTGGACGTGTTTCTGTTTATGTTACGGTATGTAACGTGTTTTAATTATTATTATTATAAAGAATCTGCAGATTTGTTTATCCCGTTCTTGTATTTGTTTGTGTATTTGTTCGTGTACGTGTTTGTGTTCTTCATCTTGTACACCATTAACGAGTCTAGGAGGATTCCGCACTCCTAGACCTCGTGCGGATCTCGTATCGATCATCGACGCCCCGGGGGGACCTACATGTGGTATCAGAGCCTTAGGCTCTTATGCTATGGTTCGAGATCTGCGTTTTGGTGTTTCTGGCACGTTTCTGTGCGTTTCTGGCCAAACAGCGCCGCAGGCGAAGTTATTGTTCATCAGGCGAAGTTGCCGTCACTGTTCGTAGGGTTTCAGCGAAGATATAAGGTTAAGCGAAGTTATCCACAACTTCGCCTACCTCACAAGTTCGCTTATCAGTCAGGCGATGTTATGGACAGGCGAAGTTATAGCCAGGCGAAGTTATGGACTGGCGATGTTAACTTTAGGCGAAGTTAACGAGAAAAAAAAAAAAAAAAGAGTATTTTGGTGTTTTCGTCTGTATGGACAGGTGGTTTTCGTCTGTATGGTCAGGTGTACACGATTATTGTGAGACCGAAGATGTTGTTCCGTCAACGAGTGATCTTGTTATCTTTTGGTCTTACGTGTGAACAAATACGTGTCAACTCTGGATATGGAGTTGAGTTTGTGAATGGGTTATTGATTGAAACTGGATATTGACACATATTTGGGTGTTTGTGGGCAATGAAATTGTTGTTGTTCGAGGTTGACCAACTGAAGAAAGTCAAATTGAACTGAAGGTTTTCGTCATTACTGGATTGCGGTCAGAGCATATTATTTATGTTATTTTCAAGGCGTTCGAGAATTGGATCCTGAAACGTGATGCTCATTTATTAGAGTGAAAATTCTGGAACAAGTTGGATTTAATCGGGAATTAAAGTGTTTATGTTCTTGATCGTTATCCCTGGTGATTGAAGATG
The DNA here is from genome assembly GCF_021521415.1 of Bidens hawaiensis. Taxonomy (NCBI): domain Eukaryota; kingdom Viridiplantae; phylum Streptophyta; class Magnoliopsida; order Asterales; family Asteraceae; genus Bidens; species Bidens hawaiensis. Next base: position 70,005 of record NW_027497710.1, on the reverse strand, counting down.
CTTCGGATTAATTAATGGTCATGTGTTAGATTCTGTCAAGGTGGTTTTGTGATGAAATTGATCACTTAATGTTGAGTAGTTGAAGATTAAACCTTATCGTATGCCGACGAGTTGGTGAAGTTGTGGAGGAAGCCCAACTTCACGTGTTGGTGAAGTCAGATGGACTCACGTGATTGGTTGAGATGATCTATTGGCACGAGGATGCATGCATTTCAAAGACCTCAATCGTTATAGTCGGAGAAGCTTACACTGAAGGGGAGATCTGATATGGAAGACGTTGGGTGATTGGTAGATTTGTGAAGCTACAAGACAGTTTCAGACACGGCTGGTTGAATAGCAAACAGAAGATCATCAGTTAAGAGGGAGTCTGTTGGTGCATGTTTTGTAACAGATGATCTTTTGTGTTTGTTAGAATTGAGAGCAACGGTCAAAGGGGAGACTGTTGGTGCATTTTGTGACCGTCGCTATGCAATTCAGACCAGCGGAACGCCACAGGCGAAGTTAGCACAACTTCGCCTTAGGCGAAGTTAGAACAACTTCGCCAACTGCGAAGTTGTAACAACTTCTGCCTTAGGCGAAGTTATCACAACTTCGCCATAGGCGAAGTTATGAACAACTTCGCCTACTGGCCCAAGCCCAAGCCCGAGAAGATGTTTTGTCTATATATATGTGTGTCTTGTTTAGGTTTTGTATCCAGAAAATAAGAGTATTGTGTTATAGTTCATTTGTCTAGAGAGTAAAAGAGAGGAAGTGTCGTGAGGTACGACCCGAGGTAGAGCTCACCTCGGGTCGGACGTGTTTCTGTTTATGTTACGGTATGTAACGTGTTTTAATTATTATTATAAAGAATCTGCAGATTTGTTTATCCCGTTCTTGTATTTGTTTGTGTATTTGTTCGTGTACGTGTTTGTGTTTTTCATCTTGTACACCATTAACGAGTCTAGGAGGATTCCGCACTCCTAGACCTCGTGCGGATCTCGTATCGATCAGCGACGCCCCGGGGGGACCTACATATTTCTCTTCAAAACAGTTTCTTCCATTTACTGAAAAGATCTCAAGAATGGGATCATATTGACTAAGTAGCTATCTCAATACTTCACTCTCAGCATTATTATGACAACATAGAAAGGTTAACAGCAGGTATAAACTTAGCATGAATTTCATCTCTTTGGTGATATGATTTAGGTTCATTTAAAGCATAATGTATTAATGGTCAACACTGTGCTATGATGCCTCATATCTCTTCTCAAAGCTTATTTGGCTTTCCCCAGATCACCCCAATTTGCCTCCAACCTCCTGTATTTGGTCAAAAATAGTTTTTGTATGACAGAACTTATTGTATTTTTGTATTTTTAGATTCAAACATATATAGAGGTTGAACGTTGGACTTACAGTTAGCAACATGCCTTTCATTCAAGATGAGACAGATTTTGCCAACATCTTTGTAGTTCTTGTTGTAACCCTCTTGTTTGATAAAATATTTAAAACACTTATCAACTTTTGGTTGATTTATTTATTCTTCCCCTTGTTTTTGATATTTTCTCAAATTTTCTAAAAGCATGTTCTTTGTCATATTTAAAGATGTTTCATTTTTGGTTGACCAAATAACAACAGGCTCGTGTATGACTGGGTAATCACTTTTCTGCCATATCATTCGGAGAGATTTATCTTGAGACATGCAAAGACAACTATGCATCTCCACATAAAGATTAGCATATTCATTATGTTTATATCACCTTAGATTTTACATCATCATGGGAACCATACATGTTAATGACTATACTAAGGTCTTTTTAGCCTATTAATTCCATATGATCAGCTAAGTAGTCAATGTACTATCATTTCCCATTAAACACAGTTTAATATTCAATCACCCCAATATCTCTTCATTGTCAGGTTAATGGCTATCCTGTTTGACCAAAAGTGGTCAACAGGACCAAACATACATGTGAATATATGTCCTTTCAAAGTCAGAGTTATTGACATAGTTTTAAGTGAAGGAATACGAAACAAGTCATAATTTTCCCAAATGCATTCAGTTTTCAGGTCAATGGCTATCCCTTGAATCTATAGAGATTTAAGGACCAAACATACACAAGTGCATGTCCTTCCAACTGGGCAAATGACATAGTTTTCAGCAAAAACAACTACTTGAGACTTCTCTTTAAAAATCCTTCTTTTAAGCTTCTTAAAAGCTTGAACTGAATAATCTTATCATATCTCAACACCATTAATCCACTTGCTCATGTTTTGACCAAAATAAAGTATTTATGCAAAATTCATTATAAAATTCATTGAATCACTTAATTTTGACATAAACACATTTTGACATAGACAGTTGCATCACACAATCAAATCTTAATCATTCTTAACATCATCAAGAAAACAGACTGTACTAACATTCAATGTCTATCCTATCTTAACAACATCAGAAGATCAGATAAAGAACATATTCAAGTAACCATAAACATGTGATTACTGTAACGATTCCGGCAGAATCAGGTATACCCTAACCGGTATATACTATTGATGTGTTATTTAATAATGAATATGTGAATTATAATGTGTTTATACAAGTATGTATGATTCACAGTATGGATTATACTCGATTATACAGTTAATCGTATTGGAAATACGATTAACCGATGAACGATTATTGAAACCCGAAAGAATCGAGGATACATTATAGACGAGATACATAATATTTAGTAATGTTTACGAAGTGTTAAAGCTTCGGGATAAGTGAATTAAAGCACAGAAAAAGAAATTTCGATTAATGGTACGTCGGTACGTTAAACGAAACCTTTAATACCAAACCAAGCAAGAGACGATCGATCAAGCTGAAAAAGATGCACAATTATTAATAATATGATGTTTCAAGTCAATAAATGTCATGGTTTAAGTTTTTAAAGTTTTTAAATCGGTTTTATATAAACTTCCTTTTTAAGCCGAAAAACGACCGTTTTAGCCTCGTTTTAAGCCGAATTAAACGTTAACCGAAAAACGAACTGAACAAGATTATCCAAAACATTATCCAGATTTTGGAAATCTGAATATGTTGCTAAGGTTGGAGGAGTGGGTCCCACCCCACCCTCCTTTGTGTTCCGATCGGGTTAAGGGGGTAAGACCCCTTTTCCTTTTTATTTTTTTTTTTACAACACAATCACAATCTTCAACATTTTCTCTCAATCTCAAGAGCTAAAACCCGAGTTTTGTAGCAAGAACAACGAGGTAAAGGTCGATTTATATTCGTTTTCATCTTCCTTTATCGAGTTTTATTGCAAGAAAATGAGGTTTCAAGTGAAAAAGGGTGAAAACCCGAGATGAAACCGATTCTTGCATGATCAAGTGATGTATACGGGTTATACAAGGGATCTTGGTCCAAGAAAGGAGTAAAACGAACCAAAAACGAATTTTTATGGTTTAAATCTTTGTTTTATATCATAACCGAAACCATGAAAGAAATGGCTTGATTTTGGGTGTAACTTGCTTGGTGTGGTGTTATTGTGCTTGTAGGTGTTGTATCTAGTTGATAGCAAAGGCTAGAAAGCGAGATCCTTGCGATTTGAAGCTAGAAACACAAGGTAGTTCGGTTTTTGTGTGATGATTAAGTTTTGGACAGATTGTGACTCGTTTAGAGTTAGGTCATGAAATTTTACAGAGGTGTTAGATATATGAAAATATGAGTTCTGTGAATTGTTGGTAATTTTTGGACAAAGGATGAATATTTGGTGAATTTAATGCTCGGTTTTGGCCAAAAATGGTGAAAAATAGTTAAATATCATGAAAAATTCTGGAAAATTTCAGATAAACTTTTTATAACATGTATAAGTCACACACAAAATTTTAGGTCAGTTGGAGAAGTCTAAGTAGGCTTTTCGGTTAAATGAGTTCTAGGGTTTTCTAGCTCGGTTTTAGTGAAAATGGCATGTAAAATGAGATTTTGGTTCTGGAAAAATTGCAGGAGACTATGTGGATGGCAGGGGTCATCCAGGAAAAATTTGGGATTTTTCTAAGATCGTTTGATATTTACGGCATATTTAGTGTTTAAATGGTGTTTAAAAATAAATAAATAAATTTTAAATATAAAAATTAATTCTGGAAATATTTTTATAAAAATCCCCACTGTCAAAAAGTGATTTGTACAAAATTTCAAGATCCGAGATTAAACGGATATTTATTTGTGCTAAAAAGAAGATAAAAACAAACTTTTAAAGCTTAAAACGCGTAAACCGGTAAAGTTCGCCTAAGCGAGCTGACTGGTGTATAAAAACCCTAAAAATGAACCATTTTCATATAATTGGGTTAAACAAGTAAAAATGAATCATCCGAAAATAATTCGGATGATTTGGGTAATCTTAAACGATTTAACAGTTTCCGGTACGCCAATGACGGAAACGGGCCCCGCGGCCAATCGGGGCGTCTAAACCGAGCTCTAAATTCACAACCTTAATTAAATTATCAGTCAACAACTATTTTCGGGTCGTGTGTGACCAAACTCATTTTTGAAACGTGAAAACGGATAACCGTGCTAGGCACGCAAAACGAGAAAAACGACTAATAGTAATTTTGACCAGTGAACTCTAAACGATATCACAATCTGAGTCCTGAGAAGTGTTTCTGGGTTAACAGTGTCCCCAGATGTACCGGTTAACACGGTTAAAGTTATATTAATAATGATTGAATAGTAACGAATTTAGGGATCGTATTACAGATCCGGATTAGTAGCTGTGTATTGTGTTACTGCTTGCTTACGTTAAGGTGAGTTTCACGAGCCCCTTTTTCTGAATTGTTTTAAATATTTTCCCGGGGTGGAAAGCATGCTATTACTGAAATGTTTAAGTACATACTGAACGCATGGATTTGCGTGGATTTATATATATTTTATTGTACGGGAATCGTACGGAAATGTACTAAGATGGTAATTGTCTGAGTTGCTAACATTCTAAGGCCCCGGAACACGAGTGATTAACTGAAAGCCGGTAGAGTGTGGATAGTACTATTGGTCTGACAAACCCAACTGGTTCGGCATGGATTTGCTGATGTTTCCCAGCCAGTTGCACATGTCTATTTTGTTGTTATTTATTTTGCTATGTAATGTTAGACATAGCGGTTTGGGGCAGTTCCGTGGGCGGGGGATATGCCACGGGTCCGTGGGCGGGGGATATGCCACGGGGGTTGTGTGTGATAGTCAGAGGTTTCACTTGTGGGCTCAGCATAATTACATCGCTAATATATGATTATTATAACGATTTGTCACTGTTGTTTAAATTAGTGAAACTCACCAAATATTCGTAGTTGACCCGTTTTCTTTGCATGCTTTCTAGGTACTCCCAAGCTGGAATAATTGCTACATGCTTGTTGATGCGTGCTTTTAGTGGAAGCTTAGTGTTCATTTTGTATTAAATATGTTAATGTAATGTTGGTAAAACTTATGTGCTATCACCTAGACGGGAACTAAACTTGGGAACAATGTAATATGATGTAAATTAATGTAGTGGTATTTTCTTTATAAGCAATGCTGTTGATATCAGATGTGTCTGTTGCATCCCGTTTATGTTTCCGCTGCGGTTACGGGGTGTTACAATTACTCATGACATCAGACAAGCATTCAATTTCACCCAAACAGATCAAACTACGTATCATAACATCAGATCAGTTAACTTGATAGTCAATAATTATCATCAATTTCAAACAAATTGCACAGATAGTTACTTAAGCACCTATCAGTTAACTTCATACCAGTGACATACTCAAAACATATTCAATCAACATTCAGTTGAAACATATTCAAAACATATTCAATCAACATTCAGTTGAAACATATTCAAAACATATTCAATCAACATTCAGTTGAAAACATATTCAAAACATATTCAATCAATATTTAGTTAAAACATATTCAAAACATATTCAATCAACATTTATAAGGTGTAACCTTTGTCAAAATAATCAGTTAGCACAGAGAGACACACAACCAGGCACACATCCTTAATCAGATTTCATCAGAGTTGATCATTCCCAGGGCTTTCAGAAGAAAGTTAAACCTAGTTCTATCAAGTGGTTTGGTGAATAGGTCAGCCAAATTGTCACTTGTATCAACCCTTTGCATTTCAATCAAACCTTTTTCACTGCAGTCTCTGATGAAATGATGTCTGATTTCAATGTGCTTAGTTTTGGAATGTTGAACAGGATTTTTAACAGTAAAATATGCAGCATTATTGTCAATAAGAATATGGGTGTTCAAGAAATTCAAACCATAGTCCAGCATCTGATTTTGAATCCATTGAACTTGTGCACAGCAGGCAAATGCAGCAACATATTCAGCTTCTGCAGTAGAGATTGAAACTGTAGTTTGCTTTTTACATTGCCATGACACTAGCCTTTCACCCAAAAATTGACATCCTCCTGAGGTTGACTTTCTGCTCATGTTGCAGCCATCATAGTCACTGTCTGTATATGCAATCAGATCAAAAGCTTGGTTCTTTGGATACCAAATCCCTAAGTCTGGTCTTCCCTTCAAATATCTGAATATTCTTTTAACAGCATTCATGTGGGAGACTTTTGGACTTGATTGGAATCTTGCACACACACATACAGCAAACATGATATCTGGTCTTGTTGTAGTCAAATACATCAGAGATCCAATTTTGGCTCTATATTCATGTTCATCTATAGGCTCCCATTTTCATCTGCAATCATCTTTTCTTTGGTTTCCATTGGAGTTGAAGCAGTCTTGTACTCATGACAGCTGAACTTGTTCAAGATGTCCTGCACATATTTGCTTTGATGAATGAAAATCCCTCCAGCCTTCTGTTGAACTTGCAATCCTAGAAAGAAGTTCATTTCTCCCATAGAACTCATGCTGTATTTGGACTACATTACCCCTTCAAACTCCATACACACTTGTTCATTTGTAGAACCAAAGATGATGTCATCCACATACACTTGTACTAGAAGCAAGTCTGATCCCTTTCTTTTGTAGAAGAGTGTCTTGTCAATGGCTCCTCTTTTGAAACCATTTTCAAGAAGATGATTTGACAGCTCATCATACCATGCTCTAGGAGCCTGATGCAATCCATAAAGGGCTTTGTTTAACTTATACACCCTGTTTGGATACATTGGATCCTCAAAACCTGGAGGTTGAGCAACATACACCTCTTCATCAATCTTTCCATTTAGAAATGTAGACTTAACATCAAGATGGAACACTTTAATGTTCTTTGAGGCAGCATATGCAAGAAAAATCCTGATAGCTTCAAGTCTTGCAACTGGTGCAAAGACTTCCTCAAAGTCTATTCCTTCTTCTTGAAGACATCCCAGTGCTACAAGTCTAGCTTTATTCTTAATCACCAAACCCCTTTCATCCCTTTTGTTTCTGAACACCCATTTGGTTCCAATTGCATATCTGTCAAATGGCTTATCAACAAGATCCCACACATGCAGATCTCTAAATTGTGCCAATTCCTCTTGCATTGCTTCCACCCAACTATTATCTTTTAATGCTTGTGCTATGTTCTTTAGTTCTATTTGGGATAGAAAACAAGAGTAAAGACAAATGTTTGCAATTTCAGAATGACTTCTTGTAACTCTTTCATGCAAATCACCAATGATGTTTTCAGAAGGATGATTCTTTTCCACATAAGGAGTTTGAACAATCATATCTGTAGACATAGTTGTGTCAAGATTTGACTCATTGAGTTCTGGTTCTTCAATGATCAAATCAGTCTCTGCATCATGAAATTCTGGTGCTTCATCATTATGTTGTCTTGAAGTAGATGCACCATTATTTTCTAAGTTCAATCTTTGAAATAGATCTTGAAATCTTGCTGTAGATGCAGCTTCTTCTTCACTTGCTTGGTTGCTTGTGTCACCCTCATTCTGAACTTGATCATTTTGTGCATATTGATTGTCTTGATTGTTCTCATTATGATTATGTTCAACATTGTGATTGTTTTCTTGATTAGGTTCACCAATATCACATGAGGAGTTCTTCACAAAAGTTTATTCCTTTTCCTTTTCAGCAACCTTCTTCCATAATTCTTCCAAGTCCAATGACTTCTTCTTTTTCTCTTCAAATTCACTGATCTTGTAGAAAGATTCATCAAAGTCTTCAGGATAAATCTTGAAAGACCTTATTAACTTCTCATGATCAAACAGCCATGCTGCACCATCAACTGTATTGAATTGATTCTCATTAAAAATGATGTCAGAAGATTCTATAACACTCAAATGATCTTTTACATAGACTCTGTAGGCTTTTGAGTGTATAGAATATCCAACAAAGAAACAATCCAGGGACTTTGTTTGAAACTTGTTCAAATAGTCTCTAGTGTTCAGTAGAAAACATTTGCATCCAAAGGGCTTGAAAAACTTAATGTAAGGCTTTCTGTTGTGAAATTTTTCATATGGAGTTTTGTTAAGCCTTATGTTGACAAGTACCCTGTTCTGAACATAGCAGGCTGTATTTATAGCTTCAGCCCAAAAAGTGACAGGCAGATTAGCATCTGCTAACATGGTTCTTGCAGCTTCAATAAGTGTTCTGTTTCTTCTTTCTACTACACCATTTTGTTCAGGAGTTCTAGGAGCTGAGAATTGTTGTTGTATTCCTTTTGCTTCACAGAATTCTTGCATAACTCCATTCTTGAACTCAGTGCCATTGTCACTTCTCATCATCTTGACTGTCTTATTCAACTTGTTCTCAATCATTGTTACACAACCTTTAATCAACTCTACAGTCTCATCCTTGGTACTTAGGAAATAAACCCAAGTATATCTTGAATAGTCATCAATGATCACCAGACAATATCTTTTCTTCCCAATAATTGGTACACTCACTGGACCAAAGAGATCCATGTGAAGTAATTCAAGTACTTGATCAATTGAGTTGATGAGTTTTGAATTATGAGTAGATTTGTGTTGTTTTCCCTTTTGACATGAATCACAATGATCTTCCAACTTGAATTCTCTTGTAGGTAAGCCTATGACATGCTCACATTTGACAAGTCTATTCATGTTCTTCAAGTTCACATGACACAGTTTCCTATGCCACAATTTTGACTCATTTTCAGTGGCTTTGGAAACAAAACATGCACCTCCTCTTGAAATAGCTTCTTTCATATTCAATTCATACAAGTTACCATTTCTTGGTGCCATCATCATAATCATTTCAGGTGGAATTACAAACTCAGGTTTTAAAATGAAACAGTGTAAATCATCAAAACTGACTTTGTAACCCTTATCACACATTTGTGATATACTCAGCAGATTGTACTGAAGACCTTCAACATGAAATACATTATCAAATGAGACTTTCTCATTTGTTAAGATTCCTTTTCCAACAATCTTTCCACCATTCTCATCACTCCCAAAAGCTACTGGACCTTCATACTTCTCTTCATAATTGACAAGAGATCTCTTGTCATAAGTCATGTGCCTAGAACAACCACTATCCATATACCATATGTCATTTAGAGGAGTGGACTGTTCCTGCACATACAAATAAAATTTTATTAGTTAAGTGATGAAGTGCAAGCCTTATCAACTTGCAGTTCATCAGATTCAGTTTCAGACATAGTTTGGGAAGTGAGTGTTGTTGGTTTAGGATCTTCATGAGCCAATTCTAAGTTGTCTGAATAATCAGTTTCATAACCACACTCTCTTGGAGTTTTGACAAGTGAGGTTGGGCAATGGTATTCATCTAAGTCAGTGGCATACTCCTTTATCACATAGTCCTTCTTCTCAGAGTAGTCTCTCACATCATCAACTTGCTCAACCTTACTCTCAGTCTTAGGTTTCCAAAGGAAACCATGTGGTTCATATCCATGTCTTAGTAGAAACTTCTCATCACCAGTGAGTTCTGTTGGTTTATTTCTAGAATGTGCATCTTTTCTTCTTGTCTTCTCACTTCTTGATGATCCTTGAGAGCTATCAGATTTGACTAATTGAGTATCTTGCTTGATTCTCACAGACTGATAGTTCTTTTTGGTCAGTTCCTCATGCTTCTTAGGAGATTTACTTCTTCTTGCTAGTTCAGCCACTTTCTTCTCAATCCTTGTCTCCTTTTCGGATTTCTTCTCTTCTTTGTTCATGGTTTCATTTCCACACACCTTTCCTTTTCCCAGATATTCATCATACTTCTTTTTGTACAGAACAAAGTCTTGCCCATACTTTGTTCCATCTGGTACATGAAATGGTTTGAATTTGAATCTTTCATTACATGAATCTGTGTGGTGACCATATTCATCACACCTTTTGCAACAAACCTTGCCTTTGAATATTTCATGTTCTTTTGGTTTCTTGTATCTTTCACGTGGCTTAGGTGACTTGACTCCTAGAGTCTTCTGATTCTTTAAACCATCAAAATCAATTGAAAAAGGAACAAATTCCTCAATCTTGATGTCTTGTCTTTCAAGTTTGCTTTTGACAAAGACAATCTTCTCCATAATCATAGGTTCTTCATCACTGCTTTCTCTAACCCTTGACTGTCTTTTCTCATACTCTTCCATAGTTTCCACTTCTCCAACATCCAACACCTCATGACTAGAAAAGATTGGATAGACTGGAATAAAATTTTCTGTATCAACTTTTTCAGTCACCATCTTCTTTTTGTTGTTCTGCTTTATCTTACCCAATACAGCCTTGCTTGGTGGTCTGACTGTATTATAGTTTATCTTCCTCCTTTCACAAATATTAAAAGAAACATGTTCTCTTTTCATTTTATCATTCTGTTTCTTCAATCTTGGTGGGACTGGTGGATACTTTGGAAGTTTATCAACAGATTCAGGTATCTTATATTTTCTTCCTCTTTCAGCAGCTTTGATCTCCTTTTCAGTAATTTGATCGCTCAAATCACTCAAATCATCTTGATCCAACTCAACTGAATCAAAGTCATCCTCAGAGACTTGAACTCCAATTGACTTATTCTCTTTTACTTCTTTCTTAATCACAAACTCTCCTTCTTCATTCACTTCTAACTTTTTGTACAAATCAACAAATTCTTCCTTGTCTTGAAAGACATCTCTGAATTGTTGCAAGTATGCATCTCTTTTCTCTTTGTCAACTTTTGGCATGAAGTTGTTGTTGAATGGAGGTGGTACTGTTTTTGTAACACCCCGAAACCGCAGCAGAAACGTAAACGGGATGCAACAGACACTTCTGATATCAACCACATTGTTTATAAAGAAAACTGAATACATTAATATACTTCAAATTACATTACCTCGTATTTCATTACCGTCTAGGTGATACACACATCATACGATACGATACATAATTCTATTTATTATAATGTATCCTAACATCCCGCACGCAAATCTTACACACATCAAGCACTTAGCACGTAAGCAATCACTTCATCTTAATTGTACCTGAAAAGCATGTGAGAAAACGGGTCAACTACGAATAGTTGGTGAGTTTCACAATTCGAGTAAACCATGATAAATCATTATCAAAATATAATATTATCGATGTAATTATGCTGAGCCCACAAATGAAACCTCTGACTATCACACACAACCCCCGTGGCATATCCCCCTCCCACGGACCTGCCCCAAACCGCTATGTCTAACATTACATAGCAAAATATATATCAACAACAAAATAGACATGTGCAACTGGCTGGGAAACATCAGCAAATCCATGCCGGACCAGTTGGGTTTGTCAGACCAATAGTACTATCCACACTCTACCGGCTTTCAGTTAATCACTCGTGTTCCGGGGCCTTAGAATGTTAGCAACTCAGACAATTACCATCTTAGTACATTTCCGTACGATTCCCGTACAATAAAATATATATAAATCCACGCAAATCCATGCGTTCAGTATGTACTTAAACATTTCAGTAGTAACATGTTTCCGCCCCGGGAAAATATTTGAAAACAATTCAGAAAAAGGGGCTCGTGAAACTCACCTTAGCACATGCAAGCAGGTAACAACAATCATTATCGGTTAACACGTCCAATCTGTAATATGATCCCTACGATCGTTACTATACACTCATTATTAATATAACTTTAACCAAGTTAACCGGTACATCTGGGGACACTGTTAACCCAGCTCTGTACCCGTTCTGGGGGCAATGTTAACCCAGAAACACTTCTACGGACTCAGATTGTGATATCGTTTAGAGTTCAGTAGTCAAAACTACTATTAGTTCGTTTCCCCGTTTTGCGTGCCTAGCACGGTTATCCGTTTTTACGTTTCAAAATGAGTTTGGTCACACACGACCCGAAAATAGTTGTTGACTGGTAATTTAATTAAAGATGTGAAATTAGAGCTCGGTTTAGACGCCCCGATTGGCCGCGGGACCCGTTTCCGTCTTTAGCGTACCGGAAACTGTTAAATCGGTTAAAAATACCCAAATCATCCGAATTATTTTCGGATGATTCATTTTTACTTGTTTAACTCAATTATATGAAAATAGTTCATTTTTAGGGTTTTTATACACCAGTCAGTTCGTTTAGACGAACTTTACCGGTTTACGCGTATTAAACTTTAAAAGTTTGTTTTTGCACAAATAATTATCCGTTTTGTCTTGGATCTTGAAATTTTTCCCAAATCACTTTTTGACAATGGGGAATTTTATTAAAATATTTCCAGAATTAATTTTTATATTTAAAATTTATTTATCTATTTTTAAACACCATTTAAACACTAAATATGTCGTAAATACCAAACGACCTTAGAAAAATCCCAAATTTTTCCGGGATATCCCTTGCCATCCACATAGTCCCCTGTAATTTTTCCAGAACCAAAATCTTCTTTTACATGCCATTTTCACTAAAACCGAGCTAGAAAACCCTAGAACTCGTTTAACTGAAAAGCCTACTTAGACTTCTCCAACTGACCTAAAATTTTGTGTGTGACTTATACATATTATAAAAAGCTTATCTGGAATTTTGCCAGAATTTTTCATGATATTTAACCATTTTTCACCTTTTTTTGCCAAAACCGAGCATTATATTCACCAAATATTCATTCTTTGTCCAAAAATTACCAAATATTCACAGAACTCATATTTTCATGTATTTAACATCTCTATAAAATTTTATGACCTAACTCTAAACCATCAACAATCTGTTCAAAAACTCCAAAACCGAACATAACCGAATATACCTTTTGTTTTCCGCCACTACAAACTCGTCTTTCCGGCTTATCTACCACTAAATACAGAACCTACAACCAACATACCACAATACCAAGCAAGTTACACTCACGATCAAGCCTCTTACACTATAGTTTCGGTTATTGCTTTAAAAACAAAGATTTAACCGTAAAAATCCGTTTTTGGTCCGTTTAACTCCTTTCTTGGACCAAGATCCCTTGTATAACCCGTATACATCACTTGATCATGCAAGAATCGGTTTTCATCTTTGAAACCTCATTTTCTTGCAAATAAACTCAAGAAACGAAGATGGAAACGTGATTAACTCGATTCTTTACCTCGGTTTTCTTGCTAAAATCTCGGTTTTTAGTTGATCTTGTGGAGAGGATTTGAAGAACTTGGATATGTTTGTTGTAAAAAAGGAAATGAAATGGGGTTTGTGGGATGGATGGTCCGATCGGTCTAAGTGGGGGGTGGGGTGGGACCCACCTCTCCATTCCTATCCACACATTTGGATTCTCGTAATACGGATAATGTTTTGGATAATCTGGTTCGGTTCGTTTTTCGGTTAAATGTTTAATTCGGCTTAAAACGAGTCTAAAACGGTCGTTTTTCGGCTTAAAAATGAAATTTATATAAAACTGATTTAAAAACTATAAAAACTTAAACCATGACTTTTATTAACTTAAAACATCATATTATTAATTATCGCGCATCTTTTTTGGCTTGATCGATCATCTCTTGCTCGGTTTGGTATTGAAGGTTTCGTTTAATGTACCGACGTACCATTAAATCGAAATTCTTTTTCTGTGTCGTACTTTACTTATCCCGAAGCATTAATGCTTCGTAACATCACTAAATATTATAGATATCGTCTATAATTGAACCCTCGATTCGTTCGGGTTTCAATAACTATCGATCGATTGATCGCATATTCAATACGATGAATTATATATTCAAGTACAATCAATACAGTGAACCATGTATTCTCGTATAATTACTGTGGTAACTCATGTACCCGACATTAAATATGACGTAACTATTGTGTACCGGTTAGGGTATACCGGGTTTCGTCGGAATCGTTACATTCTCCCCCCGTTAAGAAATTTCTTCCTCGAAATTTTACACGCCCACTATCCCCTTTCGAGAGAAAGGTGGGGGTTTTTCCTTTAGGATTCACCCTCGTGTTACCAGGTATAATCTGGTCCTCGCTGTGAATTCCACTTAATCTTAAACAATAAAGCTTGGTGTGTCCAAACTGTTTAGTTTTCCCGTCTACTAACTCTACGGAATTATTTATGATATCCAGCACGTCTTCTATGAGTACCTCCATTACCGGTACTTTCGTTGCCTCATCGCCTAGGTACTTTTTAATCAGTATACATGGCAAAACATCATGTATAGTACTTAGCCCCTGGAGTACTTTAATCAATAAACTAAATGACCAATCATGGAGATAGTCTCATGAGGTCCAATATATTAAGGAGCTATTTTCGGTTTTTCCAAACCTCATATCACCTCTCTAAGGTGATGCCTTAAAAATGCCTTGTCACCTCTTTCCAGTGACAATGGTTTCCTTTGAGTGTTGGCATAAATCCTTTGCCCATCTCGCGCTGCTTTCAACTTACCTTAAACATTATAAATCCGATTGGTTGTTTCTCGAATCAATTCAAATCTTATGGCTTGATTGACGCCCATTTTCAATTTAACAAATTGGTGATAATCACTTCACCCATAGAAAGCTTCAAGCTCTCGATGCTTCCTTCCCCGCCTTCCAATAATGGAAGTAGGATGACTATTTCGATCTGAGATAATTGAAAATGGTACCCCACGACGAGATACCATTTCACCATCATGAATTTGAGCGAGAATTCATTGTGGTAATCGTCATGGATTGGGATGAAATGCGAGGATTGGTTAATCGATCCGCGATTACCCAATTTACCTCATGCCTTTGATATATCATAGGAATTTGCGTCCCGAAATCCATTGTAATTTATTCCCACTATCATTGGCGAATTTTCTGTCGTTGTGGCGTTCCCCAGGGTTTTCGGTGTGCAGCCTTATCTATTGCATAACTCAAATATCCTCCAACATACGTATCCATATCTTTCTCCAAACTCAGCCATTAATAAAATCCTTTCAGATATTCGCATCATCAATAGTCTAATCCGATCCCGGATGTATGGAATATTTCGATCTATGCGCTTCGTCCATAATTAATTCACGAAGGTCATAGAGAGTCGAGATCCAAACCCGATTTCTGAAATAGAGAATTTCGTCCACGCGCTGTTCGAAATTCTTCTCATTGCCGTAAAGTCCCTCCTTTTCCAATTGTTCCTCTTTCAACGCCTCACGTTGAGCGACTCGAATCAGATCCGAAAGGTTCGACTGGACTATCATCCCCAGCGCTCGCACTCGCAATGGCTTAACCCGATCTTTCCTACTCAATGCATTGGCTACGACGTTAGCCTTGCCGGGGTGATAACGGATGTCACAGTCATAATCGCTTAACAACTCGACCCATCTTCGATAAATATGAGACTGCGGTCTCTTATCATCTATAAAATTTGTACATTTGCGTCGTACAAAGGATTATGAGTTGGGTAATGCTAAAAATTCTTTAATAAACCGCTGATAGTCTCCGGCTAGTCCTAAAAATTGGCGCATTTCCTTTGGCGCCTTGGGTGACTGCCAATTTTAATGGTTTCTATCTTACTCGGATCAGCGTGTATTCCTTGATGCTTTACAACATGCCCAAGGAATTATGCTTTCGGTATTCAAAATCACATTTCGAAAACTTCGCGTACAACTCCTCTTGCTTTAACACTTCCACAATTTTCCTTAACCGTCGTTCGTGCTCTTCTTTACGTTGCGAATATATCAAAATATCATCAATGAATGTTATGACAAATTTGTCTAAATAAAGTTTACAGACTCGGTTCATGAGTTCCATGAATGCTGCCGGCGCATTTGTCAGCCCGAAAGGCATAACTAAGAATTCATAATGGCCGTAGCGAGTCCGAAACGTTGTTGTTGCAACGTCCTCCTGTTGGATTTTTCATTTGGTGATAACTATATTTAAGACCAATTTTCTAAATATAAATCGCCCTTTGCAGTTGGTTAAACAGATCGTTTACTTCGAAGAAGTGAATACCTATTCTTGATCGTCACTTTATTCAATTCTCCCTAATCAGTACATATCCTAACACTTCCGTCCTTCATTTCCCAAATATCACTGGTGCACCCCATGGTGACTAACTAGGTCGTATGAATCCTTTATCCAACAATTCTTGCAACTGATTGGATAATTCTTGCATCTCGGACGGTGCAAGTCGGTAGGGTGCTTTAGCAACAGGGCCAGCTTGAGGCATTAAATCGATTCTGAATTCGACCTGTCGGGTTGGCGGTAATCCAGGAAGTTCTTCTGGGAAAACTTGTGGAAATTCGCGTACCACCGGGATATCTTCTATATGTTTTCTTTTAAATCGTACACTTTTCTCTGCATCTAATCGCTTCATCGTCCGAAAGAGAGCTTCTAGTCATCTTCTTTTCATATTTGATTTCAGCTTCATGTTGAGTTAGCCAATCCATGTTAACTATTACGTCAAAACTTCTTAACTTTACTGGTCGTAGGTCAATAAGGAAAGGTTAATCGTTCAGAATAATAGGACAATTCCGAACAATTTAGTTAACCATTAGGGGTTTACCGTTAGCGATTCTACAGTATAGGGTTCTATAGTTTCACTAATCGGTATCTTTCCTAATGATAGGAGGTTAACAGGAACTAACTTCTATCGACGACCGTAAAAATATCACTGAAGCCTATTGATTTAAAACTACAACATACTTAACACCACCTTTGGATCATGACGTGCTTTACTCGAATTACTCACAAAAGCACGGCTCCTTGCTTGATCAGAGGTTGATGCTTGCCATGAGGTTCGTCTTCCAACGACACCTTGGTTCAACTTTCTCGAAACGTTCTGTACTGCCACATTCATAGCAAGTACAACTGTTTGGTATAATTTGGTTTCTTTGGATGGATTGTTATTGAAGTTGTTGGGTTCGGAGTGGTTGTACACGAATGGGTTGGGGTTGCCGGTTCACATGGCTTCAATTGGTTCTACAATTGGGGCATTACGTCCATCTTTACCACACCTGTGGCCTACTATCACTCGACATTCTTCTTCCTACCGATAACCATATTTTCCACATTTAGGGAAGGACCCTTCATGCGGTTCATGTTTTCACACCAGAACTAGTCTTAGTATAATTCTGGGTTGTAGGACATACCTACTTATTCAAAAGCCCATCTTGCCCTATACCTTTATCATTTCTTTTCTTTAACACTCGACGTCTCACCTAACGTCCTTCCAGTCCGCTTCCCATAGAGTCAAATATATCAATGCTGGCTTGTGACACAACCCTTCCAAAGGTTGTATATTTTACAGGATTGACTATACTCCTTATCAATGGAGTTAGTCCCCAATATAGCGCTCACTTCGCTTAGTTTCAGGAGTAATTAGCCATGTTACCAGACATGGCAATTCCTTCAAACGATTAGCGCGTTCTGAGTGATCAGCACACAATATTTCTGTCTTCCATAGCTCAGTTTCCAATCTCTGAACTTAATTAATTGAATAAAAGTGTTCTAGCCCAAGAATTTTAAATTCCGACCATATCATCTGAGTAATAATTTTCTAACTATAATTTTGTACCATCGTGTTCCCTCACGATACAACATAATCTACCAACATATCTGTAGCGTATTTCACTACACAATGTTCTAGACTCTTGCCAATATCCTTAACCATTTCGATCTTTTCTATCCACTCGCTAATCTATTCCTCCCTTTACCATCAGTAAACATTAATTATTTCCTTAACACAACCAACAAACATATCCTTCATACCGGATCTAATTCATTACGACTACTATTCATGTTTAGTTTATAACTAATACTTGTAGTCATAATAGTATTCGATGGGACATTATCACTCTTAGTAATACCACTAAGAATGGAAATATTCATAATCATGTGATTGCTCGATCTATAATTCTGCGATCACATTTGCATCAACACTAGCAGTGATCTGTGATACGACATTCTGTATCATCATCTGCTATATTTGAGCCATCAACTGAATCATATCAATCTCCATCATTGGAGTTACTCATTTATGTCATTCTGCCGTACCCATCCCGTACGCAGTAACCAATACTAATCTCACCGTATAACTCGTTACCAGCTCAATCATATCAACAGGTACACATACACACCAAATATTATCATACATAATACACATACCAGTATCTAGTATATATGTCCCACAAATATAATATCATAAGGACTTAACCTGACGTCGGTTAACGTTTAAATATGTTTCATAACCCTTGTCACCAACTGACATATAGATCTTTCTCAACAAAGATTAATGTTTAATATGCTTGATTTCAATATCCTTCTGCATGTCAGCATAACCGATACATGCTCACCGTGAGCACCAAACGATTACGTACCACGGAGTTATAATATCCGTGTCTATTTGTTTATCCGGTATACACGGTATACCACCTACGAACGAACAACCAACTATGCTTATAATGATTCCAACACCCCTTTGTGTATGGGTAATCATTCTACTCGAGTATACATGGGTATAGGCATCTAACGGATGTAAGGATAACTTAGGGAGTTGCAAGGTTCAAGGTAATCGCGCAACATGTGTTGCCTTCAAATATTATCAATTACTATTATGGGAAACTCTATCACTTGCTCAGTCAATGTCCTCAGGCGTTCTAGGTTCGCTAAAATCGGTAATTCTCAATCTGGAGGTGGTATGTCTCATATGTTTGAGAGTGAGAAATACACATATATATTTCTATATATTATTTTTATCAGCTCATTCATTATCAAATTTATTTTTATTTTTATTATTATTTTTTACTTTAATGCAATAGAAATGGGTTCACGTACAAGTCCGTCCGTACGTGAGGGTCGGCGGTTCGGGTGAATATAGGGGGTTATTAAGATATACGGTACCGGTATTGGTAGGGTAAGGGATTTATTAATTTTGGTTGGGAGTGACGGTTACTAGATATTTCTGGTTAATGTCAAACTGGAGATCTAACTTGGTACTATCATAACTATGGCCCGATAAGTCAGACTTATCATCAACCGATGCTCTAGAAATTTCAGCATCCTCGGTACTTTTATTATTTCATCCCCCGGTTCCTTATCCGGGTCCTATTTCTCAATACATGTACCCACAAGATATGCACGTATATATATATACACATTAGCACACATAAATAATATTATATACTTTACACATATGTTGCCATTTTTACCTATTAATGTTCCCCGTGACTTCCCCTGAATTCCCTCGTGCGGACAAGTCTGTTATTATGTTCCGGACCATAATAACTCACTTGTCCATCCAAGTTCATCCAGACCTCGTCACTATAAATTATTAGTTGATATTCAGATCCTATAATACTTGAGCTACTGGTTATATTTTAGGTATCTTTTAAAGACATCCTAATTCTTTATAACCAATGGCTCTGATACCAAGTTCTGTAACACCCCGAAACCGCAGTGGAAACGTAAACGGGATGCAACAGACACATCTGATATCAACCACATTGTTTATAAAGAAAACTGAATACATTAATATACTTCAAATTACATTAACTCGTATTTCATTACCGTCTAGGTGATACACACATCATACGATACGATACATAATTCTATTTATTATAATGTTTCCTAACATCCCGCACAAAAATCTTACACACATCAAGCACTTAGCACGTAAGCAATCACTTCATCTTAATTGTACCTGAAAAGCATGTGAGAAAACGGGTCAACTACGAAAAGTTGGTGAGTTTCACAATTCGAGTAAACCATGATAAATCATTATCAAAATATAATATTATCGATGTAATTATGCTGAGCCCACAAGTGAAACCTCTGATTATCACACACAACCCCCGTGGCATATCCCCCGCCCACGGACCTGCCCCAAACCGCTATGTCTAACATTACATAGCAAAATATATATCAACAACAAAATAGACATGTGCAACTGGCTGGGAAACATCAGCAAATCCATGCCGGACCAGTTGGGTTTGTCAGACCAATAGTACTATCCACACTCTACCTGCTTTCAGTTAATCACTCGTGTTCCGGGGCCTTAGAATGTTAGCAACTCAGACAATTACCATCTTAGTACATTTCCATACGATTCCCTTACAATAAATTATATATAAATCCACGCAAATCCATGCGTTCAGTATGTACTTAAACATTTCAGTAGTAACATGCTTCCGCCCCGGGAAAATATTTGAAAACAATTCAGAAAAAGGGGCTCGTGAAACTCACCTTAGCACATGCAAGCAGGTAACAACAATCATTATCGGTTAACACGTCTAATCTGTAATATGATCCCTACGATCGTTACTATACACTCATTATTAATATAACTTTAACCAAGTTAACCGGTACATCTGGGGACACTGTTAACCCAGCACTGTACCCGTTCTGGGGGCAATGTTAACCCAGAAACACTTCTCCGGACTCAGATTGTGATATCGTTTAGAGTTCAGTAGTCAAAACTACTATTAGTTCGTTTCCCCGTTTTGCGTGCCTAGCACGGTTATCCGTTTTTACGTTTCAAAATGAGTTTGGTCACACACGACCCGAAAATAGTTGTTGACTGGTAATTTAATTAAAGATGTGAAATTAGAGCTCGGTTTAGACGCCCCGATTGGCCGCGGGACCCGTTTCCGTCTTTAGCGTACCGGAAACTGTTAAATCGGTTAAAAATACCCAAATCATCCGAATTATTTTCGGATGATTCATTTTTACTTGTTTAACTCAATTATATGAAAATAGTTCATTTTTAGGGTTTTTATACACCAGTCAGTTCGTTTAGACGAACTTTACCGGTTTACGCGTTTTAAACTTTAAAAGTTTGTTTTTGCACAAATAATTATCCGTTTTGTCTCGGATCTTGAAATTTTGCCCAAATCACTTTTTGACAGTGGGGAATTTTATAAAAAAATTTCCAGAATTAATTTTTATATTTAAAATTTATTTATCTATTTTTAAACACCATTTAAACACTAAATATGTCGTAAATACCAAACGACCTTAGAAAAATCCCAAATTTTTCCTGGATGTCCCCTGCCATCCACATAGTCCCCTGTAATTTTTCCAGAACCAAAATCTTCTTTTACATGCCATTTTCAATAAAACCGAGCTAGAAAACCCTAGAACTCGTTTAACTGAAAAGCCTACTTATACTTCTCCAACTGACCTAAAATTTTGTGTGTGACTTATACATATTATAAAAAGCTTATCTGGAATTTTGCCAGAATTTTTCATGATATTTAACCATTTTTCACCATTTTTGGCCAAAACCGAGCATTATATTCACCAAATATTCATTCTTTGTCCAAAAATTACCAAATATTCACAGAACTCATATTTTTATGTATTTAACACCTCTATAAAATTTTATGACCTAACTCTAAACCATCAACAATCTGTCCAAAAACTCCAAAACCGAACATAACCGAATATACCTTTTGTTTTCCGCCACTACAAGCTACAAACTCGTCTTTCCGCCTTTTCTACCACTAAATACAGAACCTACAACCAACATACCACAATACCAAGCAAGTTACACTCACGATCAAGCCTCTTACACTATAGTTTCGGTTATTGCTTTAAAAACAAAGATTTAACCGTAAAAATCCGTTTTTGGTCCGTTTAACTCCTTTCTTGGACCAAGATCCCTTGTATAACCCGTATACATCACTTGATCATGCAAGAATCGGTTTTCATCTTTGAAACCTCATTTTCTTGCAAATAAACTCAAGAAACGAAGATGGAAACGTGATTAACTCGATTCTTTACCTCGGTTTTCTTGCTAAAATCTCGGTTTTTAGTTGATCTTGTGGAGAGGATTTGAAGAACTTGGATATGTTTGTTGTAAAAAAGGAAATGAAATGGGGTTTGTGGGATGGATGGTCCGATCGGTCTAAGTGGGGGGTGGGGTGGGACCCACCTCTCCATTCCTATCCACACATTTGGATTCTCGTAATCCGGATAATGTTTTGGATAATCTGGTTCGGTTCGTTTTTTGGTTAAATGTTTAATTCGGCTTAAAACGAGGCTAAAACGGTCGTTTTTCGGCTTAAAAATGAAATCTATATAAAACTGATTTAAAAACTTTAAAAACTTAAACCATGACTTTTATTAACTTAAAACATCATATTATTAATTATCGCTCATCTTTTTCGGCTTGATCGATCATCTCTTGCTCGGTTTGGTATTGAAGGTTTCGTTTAATGTACCGACGTACCATTAAAACGAAATTCTTTTTCTGTGCCGTACTTTACTTATCCCGAAGCATTAATGCTTCGTAACATCACTAAATATTATAGATATCGTCTATAATTGAACCCTCGATTCGTTCGGGTTTCAATAACTATCGATCGATTGATCGCATATTCAATACGATGAATTATATATTCACGTACAATCAATACAGTGAACCATGTATTCTCGTATAATTACTGTGGTAACTCATGTACCCGACATTAAATATGACGTAACTATTGTCTACCGGTTAGGGTATACCGGGTTTCGTCGGAATCGTTACAGTTTTGTATTTGTCTTGTTCCTTCACCTGGTTCATTATACCACATATGTTGCCTGTTGAGATCAAATTCTTCAGAAATTCAGTTTCAACCTTTAGTCTTGTGTTTTGCACCTTTTCTTCAACCAACATCTTCTTTAATCCATCAATCTCAGTGGTGTATCTAGTTTGAGTTCTGTAAATGATCATGCAATCATCTTCAAGGCTTTTAATCTTTTCATCACTGATCAACTCACTTGCCTCATACTCATTGATGATGCTTTGTTTTCTAAAACACTCACTTTTCAGCTTGCCTACCTTTGTTTTCAATTCAATGATAAGTTCATTTAAATCAACTGTAGGAGCAGAGTGTACCTGAGATGATGATCCTTTTTCTTTCTCAATTATGGCCATGAATGCCACATTTGCTTTCCTGATATCATCTGCAATGTCCTCTTCATGATTGCTCCAATCAAAATTTCCTTCATGCTGTGTAGTCACTGCCACATTTCCTTGATTTCTGATCTGATTTTGATTTGCTGGAACAGTGTTGTTTGGAACATTTTGAGCTGCTTGAAGGTTTTGATTGTTATTCATTTGAAAACCTTGAGTCTGTTGCATACTTTGTTGTTGATTATTCATTTGAGGCTGAAAGTTGTTGAAGTTGGGGTTGTAATTGTTGTTGGGATTGAAGTTGTTGTTGTTAAAGTTGTTCATTTGACTGTTGTTGTTGTTGAATCTTGGCTGATTTTGTTGGTAATTTTGCTGACCTCTTGGTTGTTGATATTGATGCTGACCTCCTGGTTGTTGATTCTGGAATTGATTCATTTGAAAGTTTCTTGGTTGATTGCATTCTCTTGCAAAATGACCAGGTTGCTGACAATTGTAGCATATTGCTTTTGACTTGACAAATCCAATCCTGTCATTAGGACCAGAAACCAGAGACCTACCAGTTCTGTTATACAGCCTTTTACTTCTCAAACCCAACATGGCAGCTTGCCACTTCAAATCCATGTCTTCCAAGTCATCTGCATCAATTTGTTCTAAATCATCTTGTACCACACTTGTGTGAATTATATTCTTTGCAACAAATGCATTATATGACTCGGTAAACATAGACAACAAAGCTTGTGTTTCATTGCTTTGACCATGTCCTGTGCCAGTATTAGGAACATTTCCACTTGGCTTGAATGCAGAATCAGTATCATCAGTCATTTGCACATTGAAACTCTGCTGATTTCCTTGATTACTTGTGCTACCTCCAATGAAAGATTTTGGGAGTAACAACATTATGTTCAGCTGGTTCTTCAATAATGGGAATTTGTTGTTGGTTCTTGGTAGACAGATTTCCCATGGGTGCAATCAATGCATTTGAAACATTGAAGCAAGGTCTATCTTCCTTAATCATCTCATTCTCTATCATTTCAAGTTCTGCAGCCTGAAGAAAGCATACCACATCATCCAATTTCAAGTCATTGAAATTTTGCTTCTGAAGGATGAACTTGCAAGCAGTATACCATTCTTTTGGCATTGAGTTGAGTAACTTTGTATTCAAATCAAAGTCAGTCATTACATAATCAGTTGTCCTCAACTCATTCACAATACTTAGAAAACGTTCTAGTATTGATTTCAACCTTTCTCCATCCCTATACTTGAACCTTTCCAACTGTTGCTTCAATCTTTGCTTCTTTATGTTCTTTAGTTCAGTATTCTCTTCATACATTTCAAGGATAGCATCATACATTTGTTTGGCAGTTGTGTGATGAGCCACCTTGGTCAGAATCTCCCAAGAAAAACCTAGCTTAATCATAGCTAAGGCTTTGTCATCCAATTTCTCATTTTTTCTCTTACAGCAGCAGTTGCAGTAGCATTTGCACCTTCTTCAACAGTAGTTTGTGAACCATTCTTGATGGAGTTCCACATATCAATATCATTGTAGCATACGGCTGCTTCAAAGAGTACTTTCCATTTGATAAAGTTTTCCTGTCCATACAACCTTGGTATCTTGTTAGTAGACACCTCTTGTTCCTCATATCCAGACATTTTGAGAAATTAAAAATCAGTTTCCTTTAAAAAAATTTCAAAATAATCAGATCTGAAAACAGAATGCTCAGATCTGATGTGTCTGATGTGATTAGAACAAGATTTAGATATAAAGATAAGAACTTTAATTGAAATAAGGAAGAGAAAACACCGGTATATTGTAGACCTGGAAGAAAAATGAAAAACAGGGCTGCTGACGTCACAAATCAATAGAACAGTGGTCTGCTTACGTCATTCTTCTTCAAATCTTCAATCAGCAACAATCTTTCCAAAATAGTAGTAACAAGCTCTGTTACCACTTGTCGGTCCCTTCGATTTCACCTGGATCTTAATTAATCATGTCATAACTCACACAGATTGATGTGTCGACAAGAGAGTTAATGACGAGTTGCTATATTTAGAAAGATATCCGTTTGTTAAAGGCGGAATCAATAACAAACATACGGTTGGAATGAATAATCAAAGGTAGAAAGCACACTTAAGATTCACTCAAAAGATTTCCATTTATATAATATTAATCATACAAAAGGATAATCGATTTAGGGTTTTCTAGGAATCCTAAGACAGCCGTCACACAATATTCTTTCAATTAATGTGTCTGTCTTATCCGTATTGTGCTCTCTTAGGCGGTGTGCCCTAAATATTCTATTTATAGGCCTGCCAACCTAGGACAGCTGTCATTCCTTCTAGAAACCCTAAATACAGTCATACATATTCAAATTACATATTCAAAATAAACTAAGTGTAAAACAAGTCTTCCGGGTAGGCTTTGCATCAATCTTGTCTTTCCGAGTATCCTCGGCCATCCTTCATAACTTGGTAACATAGAAGTGTGCTCGAGATCCGTTTCCGGGTAGACTTTACTTAAAGAGTATTTCACTAAGTAAAATACTCACCGAGTAGACTTCAGTCTTCTAGAATTTGCCAGACTTTGCCCGACAACTCCTTACGAGCAACCTTGTTCTTCAATGATCCATTTCAGCTCTTTGCTATAAAATAACTTATTAGCAAAGTGTACTCGGGAGTACTGTTCCTTGCTCGAGCTGAACCTTACTCGATATTACTTAGAGATATTCCTTTAGATTATCAAGCATACTTGGATCATACTTATTAATGAATACCTTGCCCGGTCTTCCAATCACTTGGCTTCTTGGACTTGGTTAACCAAACCTTACTCGGATGAGTAATATACTTGGCTCTGAAGAACAGACTCGCTTGATAAAGTGAACCTTGCCCGGATTTACATAAATTAGTGTACCTTACTCGGCAATGCACTAATTTGCAAACCCTGCTCGGATATCCACTTAAGAAGACTACTTGAAGTAAACCTTGCTCGGTAGGCAAAATATCGTACTCGGCTAAGTAAAAGCTTGCTCGGAGGTCTAAGGTGTGCTCGGATCCATTACTTAGCAAATTCAGAGGAGGTTGAGAAGATTCCAATCTTCCATGTACTTCATTTAGGTCAAATCTGTGACTCAACAATCTCCCCTTAGGTCAAGTTCTTGACCCAACAATTTACAATTTGAACTCTTTAACTTTGACTAACTTATGATAATTTTAAAAATTTATACAAGATTGCCCCTCATCTTTAACCCACAACTTGATAATTCTATTTAATGTTTTAACTTTCTTATATTTTTAATATATTATGCTTTAAAATAAAATAAAAAAACATAACGTTGCGACGAGCTCATTTTTGTCGACGTTTTGATTTAAAAAGCTTTCAAAACCGATGCGTTTTTTAAAACTTACAAGTCAATGAAACATTAAGGTACAACTTCAATATGCAACTAATAAATCTATAAAATGTTCAAATACATAAACATTTATTAATGTACAACCCACACATGTTCTATTGAATGATTATCGGAGTCTATGTTCAAACACCCGCTACTTCTGGTTGAATATGTACAGCTAGAGCAAAACCCCTAAAATAAAAAATTGAAAACCTTAAACCTCCTCACCATTTGCATCTGAAAATGAAAATGATATGAAGCAGTCCATGATGGCGATCGTTAAAGGGTCCCGACGTTTTCACTCAAGTATCGTTTCATCTAATACACAAGGTAAGGTTATTTACGCTTCTTCCTATATATCAATCATCTTTGGTTATAGATGATGGACCTGCTCGATCACTTTTCGTTAGGGTTAAACAAACGAATTGGTGATGACCCTAGATCTAAAACAGCTTCAAGAATATAATAGAATATACAATAAATACATAAATACACCCTTGTTATTATCTACACTTTCAACTCTCTCTAAGGTAAATAGGAGACGTAGTAGGATTAGGGTTAAGGGGACGTTTAGGGGAGCCTGCAAATTTTTTATTTTTCTTAATTAACGACTTTGTTTTCTTATCTGTAATTATTATTTTGTTGTTTGAATGTGGACAGTTGCTACTGAGATATCCAAGTCTGAAAGGTCTTCTGCTGCTTCCTTCACTTCTAAAACTAAAACACCAATCAGAAAAAGGGTAAATAATGCTGAGCGAAAACAGATGCTGGAATCTTTTGTCAACAAGTATGTATCTTTTGTCTTCTGATTATGAGATTAATAATAATAATAATAATAATAATAATAATAATAATAATTGTTTAAAAACTCTTTTTAGGTACAGAGCTATGAATATAGGAAAGTTTCCTTCCCCAACAAGTGCACAAAAAGAAGTCGGTGGAGGTTACTATTCAATCAAAAAATTGCTGCAGGAGATGGAATATAATTTTAAAATGTCTCCTGGAAGTCAACACAAGTCAGATGCTAACAAGCAAATTAAGAGTGATGATGCTGTTTTCCAGAAACCATCTGAAGAAACACTAAGTGACCCTGGGCAGATTATGGATAATCTGGGGGTTAAGTAATGTTTCCCACGAGGATGAGGTCCAGCAAAGAAAGTTGTTCTTCAGGTGACCTGCAAAACAGACACCGTAAGCTCGTCACTGAGAAGGGGGGGTTCATCCTTGTGACCACCCTCCGGCGTGAGAATCAGACTAGATTGCTCTTGAATATGTGTATATTAAGAGATTGCTAGAGAAGATAAGATAATGACATATCAGATGATGTCCTTACCATTCCAAGGTGTTGGAGTATTTATAGCCGAAGGTAGGTTTCCTAGAAGGTACAGCCAGCTGAATAGTATTCCTGTTCTACCAACAGTGGGCTACGCACAAGCCATGCTGGTTGGTGGATAGGCTGCAGCCGACAGTGACAAGGTCGGCTGTATATTGTTCCTTTACTGCCGGCTATGCACTGTTCCACCAACTGTAGGCTGCGCACGTCCCATAGTAAGGGTTGGTGAGTAGGCAGCGGCTAATAGTGAAACAGTACTAGAGGGTGCTCCTCCTCGTACTGTTGTCGGTGAGCTGTCACCCTGTGATTGGTTCATGGGCTGATCTGGTCAGATCGTCTGTTTTGCCCATACCTTGGTAGGTATAGTACAAAAGATCTTCCAGAAGCATACGGACTGGCTCATTTGGGCGGGAGTATTCCCGCCTTGCTCATTCCTTCAGGTGACTACTGAAGTAGCAAGAGTTAGTGCCTTGTGCGTGTAGCCTTGCTATCAGTGCGGGTAGCCTTCCCTGATGGCTTGTATCCGCAACTGCGGGAACAAGCGGGGGTACTTCACCATTGGGAGGCTTTCCCTGCGGGTACAGCTGGCGTACTGCGCGTAAGGTCTTCTCTGAGCATGGTGGGTCCTGCGGAAGCAGTTGGTCGTTGCGCAGACGTCCCTGTTCAAGGTGAGTCTTGCGGGTCCAACTGGGCTCTTCTGGGACCTACCTCTTCAAGTCCCCCCAATCCAATGTTCTTCTCATGAATTATTAATAAGTGAGGTGAACTTTTGGACTAGCAAGGGGTTTTGAAAAGGGTTTTTAGTTTTAAGGTTTTCCGTGGGGATTCTTCCCGCGGTTTTCCTAATGTCACGCAGAAATTCCCGACTTTTCTGCTTGATCTTTGGGTATGAAGCGGGTAGGTCTGTAACCTCCTCGCAAGTCAGGAGCGTTGAGTCCCACTTGTGTGGATTCTCCATGGGGTTTTGGTAGTTTTCAACATAGTGATCAATTATGTTAAAACCACAAATTCCATCTTGGAGTTTCAAACAATATAGTTCTCAACGTTCCCGCCATGCGGGGATGTTATTCCCGTTTCCGCAAGCATGGCCCAGAAGATCCTTCTTGGTTTGAATTCCCTGCGGAGCGTAAAGTATGTGAAGGGTTTTGCCTTGACACTGTACCCGCACTCGTCTTACGGTTACTTTACTTCCAAAGTATTCCTGGCGTCAATTCCCTGCGGGTGCTAAGTATGTGAAGGGTTTTGCCTTAACACTTTACTCGCACCTGTCTTATAGTTACTTGGTTGCCAAGGTAAGGGATATTTTCCCGCTTTTGAATCTTTTTGAAATTTTGAAATTCGAAGAGTTGGTGAAAGGATAAGAACAGTCCAAACTATTGAAACGTCGTCCGACGGTTTCTTCTGACAGTGTCAGGACGTCCAGGAAGTTATGGCGACGTGACAGTATATGGTCATTCCAGGCGCTTTTTCAGGCGCGTGGGCGCGAATTTTCGGGCGCGTGGCCGCGAAATTACTGGCACGCGTCCTTTCAACAGCTGTTGCCAGCTTGCTTTTTGCCACGTGTCATAGTTTCATTGCACCTGCGATTTCTCTTTCTTCCGCATTAAATTCATCGCATTAATTGCGATTAGTATATAAAGGGGGAGAGGGTCCTTTGTAATCCACACTTTCACTTTTCTCTTCATCTTCAAAACGATTTCCGGCGAATACTCACCTTTTCAGTCGAGCATTCTCTTGAAATCGTTCTCTTTTTCACACCTGCAAGATGTCTTCTGTTCATGATCTTGAGGCTACAGCCCAGGAGGCTGGGGTGTACGCCGAACACCCGTCATCCACGTCTGACAAGGATGACAAGAGCACTGCTGGCGAGTGCCAGTGTGCTCTGCCTGTCGATCTATATCAGTACATCGTCAGGAAGTTCATGCTCGAGTCTCTCAAGCCTGAGTTTCCTGAGCCTCATCAGACGGTGTATGATGCCCCCAGAGGCAAGATCGGGGTATATGCCGCATTCTTTGTCTATGGGAATCTTAGGTTCCCATTGACAAAGTTTGTGTACCGTGTCCTGGAGAGGCACGGTGTGCACCTGACCGAGGTGCACCCGATGGCGATCGCGAAGATTCGCCACTTCGAGTGGGTGTGCCGGATTCTGGGCGTTGAGCCCTTCGTCGACCGCCTGATGACCTTCTACTCTTGGAGGTGCATCCAGGGGTGGTATACTCTGATAACCCGGATCAAGGGTTTGAAGATTTGCGCAACCGAGCGCAGTCTTCGTTCATGGAAGCGGGAGTTCTTTTTTATCTCCGCTCGCGCCATCCCCCTTGCCATGAAGTTCAAGAATGGGCAAACACTCCCCAGCCTTCACGCCTCCAACTACCAGGAGGCGGAATGGTTCTCAAAGATATCCCGAGTCCAATCTCCGGTTTACCGCTTTGCGGAGTCCGGGATGGTGATGCTCGGGATGAGCCGGGTGTGGAAGGATGCGGATGCGCAAAAGATCCCGATCGTCCTTGAATACGGTTTGAATTCTGTCCCTTACGGTACGGTCTGTCTTCTTTGTTTATATAGGTTTGTCTTCTAACTGTTTTTCTTTTATTTCAGAGGGGAACGACTTGCAGTCGCTCCTGTATCCGCGGGAGGCTGACAGTCCCGCTCGGATGGGTACTCGTGCTCTAGATGAGAACGAGTTGCCCATCCTTGAACAGACGGCGGATCGGTTCGTGGAGGTCTACCCGCCAGGCCACGAGATCCTGAGCGCCAGGCGGCCAGGTAAGGCGTTATTCAACCCTCGACCCCTCAATGCTGAAACCTCTGCTGGAATTCCTCTAATCTTGTGTTCTGATGAGGAATCCGCAGATGGTCCTTCGTTGGTGCGGAAGAAGAAGGCTGCCGGCGGGAAGGGGAAGGCGAAGGTGGCCTCCACTGCCGATCCGGTGCCTCGGTCTGATTCAGAGACCGAGAGCGAGGAGGGTGGCGGGGAATTCCGGTGGTGATAAGACCACTGCTCCGGAGGCTGCGACGACTGTCACCTCCGGAGAGCCCAGGATGACAACGGTGAGCGGCGTGAAGAGGCCGGCTCCATCTGGTTCATCCCCGCCGGTCCGCACTTTTAAGCTCAAGAAAACCGGTAAGTACAAACTTCCCTTATTTTTAACTTCATAGCTTTCCATCATTAATACTTATCTTCTTTGTGCAGGCGTGGATGCTACCGCATTCCAGGGTGAAGCGGGGAGGAGTACCTCCGGACCCATGACGGTAGGCTTGGTCAGCCTACCTGAGGCGACGACCCAGGCGGCTGCGCCTGCTTCCGCTGGTTCAGTTGCTCACTCCGTTGAACCAACTGTTCCAGCTGTGATGACATCACCGCCGGCTGTCAGTGCCATATTTACCGCATCTTTCACTGAGCCGGCGGTTACTTTTTCTGCGGACTCCGCAGCGGCGACCACGGTTGTGAGTTCACCTACAGTGAGTTCACCTCCGTTGGTTTCTACTACCGCGGCGGCCTTCACCATGCCTCCTCCGTCATCGGCAACGACGGCCGATCCTTCAGGTATGCATGGGGCTTCTCGCCAACCTCTGCCTCCTTCCCATCTACCTGATCTCTTGGACGGATTTCCCTTGGGTTCAGGTGATGGGTTTGGCGGCTATCGGCCTGTTGTTGACCCTACAGGTGCGTAGGGTTCTTTTGGCCTATTTTTTTTTTTTTTATATATCATCTTTTCCTAACTGCTTTTTGTTTTTTGCAGTGTCGGATTCCAATGAAGTGTATGTTCCACGATGGAACATCCGCCGAGGAACAACCCTTCGCACACCTGTGGAGTGCGTGGAGTGGGCTCGTCACGCAGTTCCCAGTGGTGCGTTGGGGGAAGCCATGGCTAGCTACCAGGAGGGTAGGCTAACCAATGAGCTTCGGGTTCTCCTGGCCCGGATGCAGCCGCGCGTCGAGCTGCTTTGTCGTGAAAACGACAAGTTAAAAGCAGCTCGTATCCAAGAAGCAGCTCAGGCGCGGGCTGTCCGGGAGGAGAATAGGAGGCTCTCCGCCGCTGCTGCGGAGAAGGAGAAGGCGTTCAAGGCCCTTGAAGTTGAAGTTCAGGCCCGTCTCGAGGCCCGTTCCAAGGCTGCCCAAGCTGTTAACGAACAGCTTCGGCTGGCTAAGGAAACTGCTCGGAACGCAACTGAAAGGGCCACCAAGGCTGAAGCTGTTGCTGAGCCTCTACGCCTCAAGAATGAGGAACTTAAAGCCAAACTAGAGGCGCTCCAACAGGCTCATGATGCCTTGGCGATGGAAGACGCGAAGAAGCTCCAAGAGATCCTGGACCAGGGGGGGTGCTTGACCAGACTGAGCGGAAGCTAAAGGGCGTTGAAGAGGCTGCGGCTAAAGAAGTGTTGCTTGCCAACCTCAACCAAAGTGAAGCCGAACGCGCCCGTAACCAAGCTCAAGCTGCCCTCCAGGAAGCTCTGGTTACCAAGGAATGGCTTCTTCAAGAAGCGTTGTCTCAGGTATGCGTAATTTCATATCTTTACTCTTTTCTTTGCACATGGAAGAGATTTTGACACTTGTATTTTTTTTTCTTTTTGTAGGTTGTGCATCGGGTCTTCACGGAAACGTCTTATGACGATGCTATGAGCACAGCCCTCAACGCTTCTCATGAGGATGGGGAAAAGGCCGGCTTCCTGCTTGGTCTAGGGTTTGTTGAGAAAGGCATCCCGCCTTCCAACTTCCCTTTGTATGATGTGGATACTGAAGCTGTTTATGACCAAGCAGTGAATCAGTATGCCGCCTTCCCGCATCCGGTGGTGGAGAAGGTGAACGAAGTCGCTGCTGCTGATGATGGGCTAGCTATCCTTAAAGCTTTCCTTGAACCACCACGCTCTACTGATGGTGCGGGTCCAAGTGGAAGTGGTCCTGAAGCTTGATCCTGAAGATCCCTTTCCACCATTAGCGTAGATTTTTGTTTTTGTATAGCTTCTTTTTTATGCGGGTATGCACCCAGCAATCTTTGTAATATTTGAATTTTGATGAAATAAAGATTGTGTTCATTCCTTGCCTTATTTATTTTACGCATGTTTTGATTTAACTTAGCAATTTCTTTAGTACTTAGATAAGTTAACTTTTTAACGTGGCAAATTATAAGTTTGTTTCGCTTCCTCTTTCATGATTGTGCGGGTATGACCGTCACTTACACTTAGTAGGATGGCTTAACTTTACTTATATCTGACCTGCGTGGAAGTTTTCCTCATCTTTTCCTTTGAAATTTTCAAAGTGTTTAGAATAAGTTAACCTTTGAACGTGGTAGATAATAGGTTGAAGTTTTGCCTCCTTGTTCGTGATTGTGCGGGTAAGACCGTCACTTGCACTTAGGATGGCTAAACTTTGCCTACATCTGTCCTGGGTGTAGGTTTTCCTTAAAACTTTTGAAATTTTTACCGTTTTGTGTTTATGCGGGTTTTGCCGCCTTCCACACGTAACGACTTCTTCCCATATTTATGCGGTGAATACCGGCACATCAGTGTGGGAAGTTCATAAGTATAAAGGTAAGGCTATCAACACATTGTGAAAGGAGAATCATTTCCATTAGAAGTGGCTCTAGGCCTTTTCTTTACAAGTTTGGAATTGATCTACATATAACATTTGCGTAATTGAGCTCCATTCCATGTTCTTGGGATGGGAGTGCCATCGAGCCTTTCGAGCCGGTACGCGCCATTTCCCAGAACTTCTTTGATAATGTATGGCCCTTCCCAGACCGGGGCCAGTTTTCCTGGGCGTTGTTGGTTCGAAGCCTCGTTGTTACGCAGTATGTAGTCTCCTATATTGAAGTTGCAGAGTTTTACCCGCGTGTTATAGTACTTTTGCATTTGTCGCTTGTAGTTCTCTTCACGCACTGCGGCTAAGTCTCTGCGTTCCTCGGTTAGCATAAGGTCTAACCGTCTTTCCGCGTCATTGTCTTCTGGTTGAATCAAGACCCTTGGTGAGGGTAAACCAATTTCGACCGGGACCATGGCTTCAGTGCCATAAGTGAGACTGAACGGGGTTTCTCCCGTACTGGCTTTTTTCAGCGTTCTGTTTGCCCAAAGGACGTGCGGAAGCTCGTCCACCCAGCCGGATCTGTGTTCCAAGAGTCTTTTCTTTATGCCTTCGACGATGCTCTTATTTGCTCTTTCTACCTCACCATTACCCTGCGGGTGCGCCACTGAGGTAAAAGTGTGGGTGATTTGAAGTTCTTCCAACCACTTTTGTAGCTTCTTGTCAGCAAAGTTGGTGCCGTTATCGCTCACCAAATTCTGTGGAAGTCCAAAACGACAAATAATAAATTCCCAAATAAATTTTTTGATATGTTTCGCGGTTGTTTGGGCTAAGGGTTTTGCTTCTATCCACTTGGTGAAGTAGTCGATGGCTACCACTAGGAACTGAACATTTCCTGCTGCTGTAGGAAATGGGCCTGTCACATCGATGGCCCACTTCTGAAATGGCCATGCAGAGGTGACTGGAACAAGTTCATTCTTCGGGCGATGCGTGTTGGGTGCGTAGAGCTGACAAGACCTGCACTTTCTGATGTATGCCAGCGCATCTGTATGCATCCCCGGCCAAAAGTATCCCGCGTTGTTAAGCTTAGCTACAACAGCGCGGGGACCTGCGTGTACCCCACAGATGCCTTCGTGTACTTCCCTTAGGAGGTAGTCAGCATCTTGGTTGTCCACACATCTTAAGAGTGGGCCAAGAAAGTTACGTCTGTAAAGGATGTCATTGATGAGTTGATAATTCAGTGCTTTACAGCGTAGTTTTCTTGCCTGTGTTTTTGACTCTGGTAGTGTACCTGCCGCAAGGTAATTTATTATTGGTGTCATCCACGTTTCTGTGCCGGTTTGGATGACACAAATTTCCTTGTGCGGGACTGAAGGTGCCTCGAGGAGTTCAATGCGGATGTCCTTTCCCAAGTGGGTGAAGGCTAATGATGCAAGCTTGCTTAACGCATCCGCAGATTTTTTTTCACTACGCTTGACATGTATGACTTTGCAATCGTTAAAATCGCGCATAAGAGTTTTTGCTTGTGCGAGGTACAGGGCCATTGTGTCGTTCACGGCCGTGTACGTCCTGTTGATTTGATTGGCTACTAACATGGAATCCACGTGGGCTTCCAAGTGTTTCACTCCCATCTTACGCGCAATTCTCAGCCCGGCCAAGAATGCTTCATACTCGGCTTCGTTATTCGTACTTGGAAAATCCAGTCGAATAGCGTAAGTGTATTCTTGGCCTGCTGGGTTGGTTAGTTTCAGCCCTGCGCCTGAACCCTCGTTACTGGCTGCTCCATCAGTGTAGAGTCGCCAGACATCATTGATGTCCTGTGCTGGAGAGGGTTGAGCCTCTTCCTGGCACTCTTTTTCCCGCGATGCAGGCACTTCCGCAATAAAGTCGGCCAAAACCTGGCCTTTTATGGCTGGTCTTGGCTTATACTTTATCGCGTATTCCCCCAACTCAATTGCCCATTTGGCTAGGCGTCCCGATAACTCGGGTTTGCATAGAACGTTTGCAAGTTTGAAGTTGGAGAGAATGGTGATTGGGTGACCCTGGAAATATCGTCTTAACCTGCGTGAAGCGTGTATAAGTGCTAAGACTAATTTTTCGAGGGTAGAGTACCGGGTTTCTACGTCTGTTAGGATACGACTGACATAATAGATTGGCATCTGGATGCTTTTCCGTTCAACTAGCAGGACCGCCCCGGTTGCTCTATCTGTTGCGGAAAGGTATAGGATTAACTCATCCCCCGCTTTTGGTGCTGTGAGCGTTGGGAGTTCGATCAAGCGTGACCGAATCTCCTGAAAAGCTGCTTCCGCTTCTGGTGTCCAGCGGAAGTGCGTTTTCTTTAAACAGTTTCTCAACGTTGACACGAAAGGAAATGACTTATCCGCGTGGTTTGCCAAAAAGCGATTAAGTGCGACTAGTCGTCCATTCAGTGTCTGAGCCTGTTTGATGGTAGTAGGTGATTCCATTTTGATAATGGCTTCGACCTTTTCAGGGTTCGCTCTGAAGCCATCTTTAGTGACGATGACCCCCAAGAACTTCCCTTCTTCCATTCCAAAGGCACACTTGCTCGGGTTGAGCTTCATGTTTATCTTCCTGAGCGTGTTGAAAGTTTCTTCGATGTCTTTCAACATCGCTTCTGCGTCAGGGCTTTTGATGACCAAGTCATCCATGTAGACTTCCAAGTTCCTCCCAATTTGGGCATGAAACTGGTTGTCCATCAGGCGTTGGTATGTGGACCGGCATTCTTAAGTCCAAATGGCATCATTTGGTAACAAAATGTGCCATCGGGCGTCCGAAAAGCGGTTTTGTCCTGATCATCAACGGCCATGTGGATTTGATGGTACCTCTTATACGCATCCAGGAAGCATTTAAGGCGAAACGGTGCTAACGAATCCACCTTAAGATCAATTTCGGGTAACGGATAACAATCTTTGGGGCATGCTTTGTCTAAGTCCTTGAAATCTATGCACATGCGCCATTGTTTGTTATTCTTCGGTACCATAACGGGATTTGCAACCCATGTTTGATATCTGCTAACGCGTACGATGCCTGCGTCAAGGAGTTCCTTGACTTGGGTTCTACACGCGTTAGTTTGTTCTGGCCCCGTTACTCTGCGCTTTTGTACGACTGGCGTAACAGCCGGGTCGCACTTGAGCTTATGCTCTGCCTTACTTCGGGGTACACCAGTCATGTCAGCTGGTGTCCACGCGAAGATGTCAGCGTTTTTCTGTAGTAAGCGTTTGAGTAAGGTGCGTGTGGGATCAACAATTGTTGGGCCAATGGTAACGGCCTGGTCAGGGTATTTGCCGTTGAAGGCCTATCTTTCCGGTTCGGTGATGGTTGGTTTAGCCATCTTTGGTTTGGGTTTAGATGAGACAGATGCGATGCATACCTGGGGAATGCCGGTGATCATCGCTACACCCTCAGCTGTTGGCCATCCCATCATGCCGTGGACGGAAGATACCACGGCGTTGAATCTTGCCATCCCATCTCTTCCAAAGAGAATGTCGTATGTGTGGTGTGGCTTCCTCATCACGACAAAATCCACGTCTTCTGTGCGTGAGTGATTCCCGTCCGTAAGAGTGACGGGGAAAGATAGGATACCCAGGGGGGTGTTTGTGCTGCCGTCGAACCCTTCCATCGAGGCGTAGATCGTTTCCAGGCGTTCCTTGTCTTCGTCATCTAGCTTGTACAAGAACTGCCTGTACATCACTGTTGACGAGGCGCCGTTGTCAGCAAGAGTGCGAGAAGTAATGTAGTGCCCCAGCTGGCTTTTGATGACAATAGGGCCTTCTTTGCTGGGTCCTCCTGGCACTCGCGGGAAGCGCACCTCAGCTTCCTTCCACGCGCATGGTTCTGTCGCACGCCTTTTTCTTCTGATCTTGCCATGAACCATGTTGATGCTGATGTCAACGGGCTTTCGTCCGTTGCCTCTGTACCGGTTATCATTCCTTCCTCCCTTCTTGATTGATGCCACAAGGTGTGCCAGTCTTCCATCCTTGACGAATGTTTCAACAATATCCTTCAAGGATGTACACTCCTCCGTACTGTGACCTTTTGTCCCGTGGAAGTCACAGGATTTGCTTTGATCCGCATTAGGTCGCTGCCGGATCATTGGAGCTTTTGGCCATGGTAGTTTTTCGGTGGCAAATATCTCCGTGACGCTTTTGGTGAGTGTCATCCACCGGTGTTTTCGGCTTGAAGGGTGTGTGTTATCTCTTCCGCCAACAAGAGGGTGAGAGCTGGATGAGGTGTCAAAGTTTACCCTTGACTGCCAAATACCTAGCTTCCTCTTTTTGTTCTGCCGGGCGATCCGAACATTGTTTTCTCTAGTCCTTTGCGTGTAGAGGTGTGTACTCTGGGGAAGATCCCTTCCCAGTTGCTTCTCCGTCTCGGCAAAGCGCTTGGCCGCCGTCATGATGGCATCCCATGTGGATGGCATGCCGTCCTTACGCGTCAATGTGCGGATAAGCTCTGGGTATTCGGCGCCCTGGATGAAAGCGGCGCGAACAAGATCTTCACTTATGTTGCCCAGACTTAGCTTTTTGGAGTTGAAGCGAGTGATGAAGTCTAGTAAAGATTCATCCTCCTCTCTAACGCAGTTGAGGATCGTCCACTGTTCTTCAGTATATTTCCTCTGTTGGCTGAAGTGTTGGCTGAACTTGTTCTGAAAGTCCGCCCAATCATAGATGTGGTGGACCGGTAAACGATCGAACCATGCCCTGGCCGCTCCAACCAGAGTCATCTGGAACATATAACACCACGTGGGTTCCATCCAGTTACTGACGGTTGCCCCCGCAATGAATCTGTTCAAGTGGTCGTCTGGGTCGGATAGACCATCATAAGTGCCAATGTTGGACATTTGTTTGGCACTTCTTGGGGCGATTGCTTCCGCAATGTCCCTTGCAAACTTAGACTTTCCTGCATTTGCAGCAGTTGGTCTAAAGGTTTTGGAGAAGTCACGCGGGTTTCTCCCCGCGTTCGTTGGTTTAAAGGTTTCTCCAAAATTCCTTGTCGGTTGGAAGTCCGTTTCCTTACGCTTCCCTTTTGCCTTATGGCGAGGGTTTGCGTCGGTATCGGATTCTTCCCGCTCATCGTCTGAGTACTCGCACTCACTGTTCATGTTGAGATGTTGGCGAGTAGTGCCGAATTCGTCAGCCTGTTGAAGTGAACGCAAGCGTTCATCCAACTCAGCTTGGAACTCTTTCTGACGTGCTTCAGCCCACGCCTTAACTTGATCTAGTGTTTGGCGAGGGACGCTCGTCCGTTTCTCCAACTGGGCATCAGTGAACCCCAGTGAAATATTGTTTACTGCACTTGTCCAGGCTTGGGTAACCGGGGTAGTGTTCGTAAAATTTGTATAACCGCCGGTGTTCCGCCCAGTTGCTGGGGTTGTGGTCACCGGGGTTTCTTTGTCACTTACTGGCCTTGGGACCGGAGTAACGTTAACCATTTCTTCAGAAATTTTGAAAAAACTAAGAATTAGTTCTAGCTTTTATCCCACGGATGGCGCCAATGAAGAAACACTAAGTGACCCTGGGCAGATTATGGATAATCTGGGGGTTAAGTAATGTTTCCCACGAGGATGAGGTCCAGCAAAGAAAGTTGTTCTTCAGGTGACCTGCAAAACAGACACCGTAAGCTCGTCACTGAGAAGGGGGGGTTCCTCCTTGTGACCACCCTCCGGCGTGAGAATCAGACTAGATTGCTCTTGAATATGTGTATATTAAGAGATTGCTAAAGAAGATAAGATAATGAGATATCAGATGATGTCCTTACCATTCCAAGGTGTTGGAGTATTTATAGCCGAAGGTAGGTTTCCTAGAAGGTACAGCCAGCTGAATAGTATTCCTGTTCTACCAACAGTGGGCTACGCACAAGCCATGCTGGTTGGTGGATAGGCTGCGGCCGACAGTGACAAGGTCGGCTGTATACTGTTCCTTTACTGCCGGCTATGCACTGTTCCACCAACTGTAGGCTGCGCACGTCCCATAGTAAGGGTTGGTGAGTAGGCAGCGGCTAATAGTGAAACAGTACTAGAGGGTGCTCCTCCTCGTACTGTTGTCGGTGAGCTGTCACCCTGTGATTGGTTCATGGGCTGCTCTGGTCAGATCGTCTGTTTTGCCCATACCTTGGTAGGTATAGTACAAAAGATCTTCCAGAAGCATACGGACTGGCTCATTTGGGCGGGAGTATTCCCGCCTTGCTCATTCCTTCAGGTGACTACTGAAGTAGCAAGAGTTAGTGCCTTGTGCGTGTAGCCTTGCTATCAGTGCGGGTAGCCTTCCCTGATGGCTTGTATCCGCAACTGCGGGAACAAGCGGGGTACTTCACCATTGGGAGGCTTTCCCTGCGGGTACAGCTGGCGTACTGCGCGTAAGGTCTTCTCTGAGCATGGTGGGTCCTGCGGAAGCAGTTGGTCGTTGCGCAGACGTCCCTGTTCAAAGTGAGTCTTGCGGGTCCAACTGGGCTCTGCTGGGACCTACCTCTTCACCATCTCAAGGTCAAGACCTAAATCTTTGTGAAGATTTTGACAAAAACACTGATGATACCGGAAACACCAATACTACTACTACAAAAGTAAGCATCTCCTATTGAGTTAATGTTATCTACTGTATAAAACAGGTTGGGATGGGCTGGCCTGGCCTGCAAACTTATCTCTGTTCCTTTTTGTGAAAAGGTTTGCAAATAATCAACATGATAATTCTGATTACAAAAGTATATTACTAATAGGATGCTATTCGCAGTAAAAATAGACGTTTGTTTGGTGACTTTCATGGCCCATTTGACCTCTTCTTTGTTTAGCTAATTTCTTTATTTGACCCATTTAAGATAAATACAAATGTTTTTTATTTGATGAGGTTCAACTGAAATTTGAAACTCAAATTGTAGAAGAAACTTTTACTCATGTCATGTGCGTCTTATATTTCCAACTTGTGTTTGTAGAATGATACTCAAGTCATTGCAACTGAAAATGATGAGAAGCCAGAGCAGAAAACAAGAGATGATGATTTTGCCTTCAAGGATTTAGTGTCAAAAGTTGAAAAACAACCTGACGGAACTAGAAGCATAACAGGGTAACATTCTTTTATGCTAATTCAAAAGTTGGTAACAGTGGCGAGTCAAATTGGGTAATTCTTAAACATGGGACAGTACAGATTGAGTTGACCAAATAACAATTTCATAAATATTTAATTTTATGAGGTTGTAAAGATCAGAATCCCACTTAGGAGAGTTTCAAACCGTTTTGACCTGTTTCGTTTGTAGCGATGGTTTCAAGTTTTAAATGGTAATCTGTGTTAGTTTATTTGATCTGCAATGGGTAGATCGGGCGGGCTGGATAATGGGTCAAATCAGGTTAAACTCGGGTATGTGTGTGTTGTATATATAAATAATATCAAGTGGATGAATTGAAGGGACAAGGGAGATAAAGAGAATGAGTTGAGAGTGAAAGCATCATTATGGGGAAGTTTGAAGTCAGTGGCAAATGGGTTCATTAGCATGTGGAAGAAATGATGATCGGTAGTTGAAGATACACAAGCCAACTTTACTGGTTTTTGGGAGTTCTGATGATATCTTGCATTTCATTCACCAGAGTTTTTGTCTGACACTCAACCCCTTTATAATCATCATCAATGTATTTAGATTTCTTACCCCAGTTCTTTTGGTCAAATTTAAAGTGAACACATGCGGCTATAATCGAAATTTCATATTGGCTGGCAATTAGAACTCGTAGTTACATGTGGGCAAATAATATTCTAGTAAGAGCATTCTTTCTTGACACTGCAAGTCATAGTTGCCCATGTGGATGAAAAGGGAAGAAGGCCCCCCTCTGACATAAAATTTGTGGGTTTGGATTTAGTTTAAACGGATTCAGGTCAATTTCAGGTTGAACCTGCGAACACGTTTTGTTAAATGGATCATGTTTGTATTAATCTGATGAGAGCCGAGCCTATGGGTTTTTGAATCTTTTTTTATGCAAAGTATGCTTAAGAAATATAGTTATCGAAAAAAAAAGTACATTTAGAATATTAAAAACCTAAATATAGTTATCGATTTAAACGGATCGTGTTCCGGTCGACTGTTCGAGTTTACATACCTCAATTGTTTTGGTTCAAGTTTATGTAAAACTTTCAGGTGCAAATGTGCAATGGAGTACGGGAGAGAGATTTGTCAATGTCTTTGGAATACGGGGGAGAATTCCGTAGGTCGTGACAACAATATCAACGTAGAGAAGAGGGGGCATTTGAGACCCTCCATCGGCAATGTTCTTATTAGCATTTCGTGGGAATATTACTCTCATAAACAATAGTATTCCTATTTTTATTTTTATTTTTATTTTTAAATTTATTATATTTGAAGACACGTACATTGACAATAATCCCTCGTGATCATATGACAAACAGACCAACAGTTGCAAGGTGAGCCTGTGGTCGCGTGTTTGGCACACTCATCATCTTTGTTTTAAAACATTAAGTTTTTTAAAAAGTAATTAAATTATTAACTTATTTTAATAAGATAAATCATAATAGATAAATAGAATGTCTTAGCTGTTAACAAAAAGTATATTTGATCTTTAAAGTTTGGAAGGTATATATAGGGTCAAGATACTGTATCACGATAGATGCGAGACGCTCAAAGGAAAAAAAGAACAAAGGCAAAATACTTAAACGCTCAGCAGTATACCTGAAACGTTCAGCAGTATACCTGAAACGCTTAGTCGAAAACCTAAAATGCTCAGGGTTTCATGAAAAAAAAAAAGTAAAGTTGATCGATTAACGATCCAAATCTGTTATTTTGGGTGAATCGATGATTAATTGGATATGTATTGATGATTTTCGAGTTGTTTAAATGTGATTTCATGGATCAATTTCGTGAATATAGGTACTCGCGTACCTATTATACGTTAAGGTATTATTGTATCTTATATTTTCTCTATATATATAGCGAAAGGATTCTAAGATAACTTTTTGAAATTAAAAACTTTGAGAACCATTTTGTGGCAAAAAAAAAACCTTTTAAAAATATATGAAAAAAATTATAAAACCAAAAAAAAATAAAAAAGTAGGAAAACAAAAAAAATTTATTTTTCATCCCGGTTTAATAAAAAAAAGAACAAAAAAAAATTTAATTATACACATATGTATATTTGAATTTAATATCGATTTACATAATTTACACATATGTATATCATCATTTATCTTAATTGTATATATGTGTATAAATAATATGTATAAAATTTAAAAAATAAGTATTATACATATGTGTATAATTTTGCTAAACCAATATTTTTTTTATTTTTTATGAAACTGAGATGAAAAATAATTTTTTTTGGTATTTCTACTTTTTTTTTATTTTCGCATTATTTATGGTTTTTTAATTTTTTTTATTTTTTTTAAAAAGAGTTTTTTTTGTCCAAAATGGTTCTCAATATTCTCAATTTAAAAATAGTTCTCAAATAATCCTAATTTTATATATATATATATATATATATATATATATATATATATATACATACTAGTTTTTATCCCCCGTATTACGGGGGTTGTTTTATATTGTTTGTTATAATATTTAATTTATTTTTTGAATTTATATTGTTTTTATTGTATGAAAGTTAATAATATACTTATGGTTTAATGATAAATTGTTTCACAAATAAATGAGATATTATAACCCGGTTTAAAAGCTATATGGTTTTGATGATGCCCAAGACCCGTTTATTTTTTTTACTATAAAATTGGTTTTTTAATTATAAATAATATTTATGAAAGTTAATAATATACTGATGGTTTGATTAAACCCAATACCCGTTTTTTTTTTGCTATCAAATTGGTTTCTTAATTTAAATAATATATATATATCTTTTTTTAAAATAAATAAGATATTAATTTTTATTATATCCTATTTTATAGGATTTTTACATCAATAATTTGGTGAAAATAATTTTTAATTTAATGAAATGTTATAACTCGTTTAAGGAATATATGGGTTTGTAAGACCCATACCCATGAATTCGGGTCAAATGCATGAGAAGCATCCATTTAAAAATCAAGCAAATCTGGTAACTCCAAAAAAAGGGGGAGCGACCACA
This sequence comes from Bidens hawaiensis, assembly GCF_021521415.1. Taxonomy (NCBI): domain Eukaryota; kingdom Viridiplantae; phylum Streptophyta; class Magnoliopsida; order Asterales; family Asteraceae; genus Bidens; species Bidens hawaiensis. Next base: position 26,527 of record NW_027497710.1, on the reverse strand, counting down.
TCGCGACACATAGGATTTTTATGTCTTCGTTTATATATATTACTAGTTTTTATCCCCGTGTTACGAGGGTTGTTTTATATTATTTGTTCTAATATTTATTTAATTGTTGAATTTATAATTTTTTATTGTATGAAAGTTAATAATATACTTATGGTTTGATGATAAATTGTTTCACAAATAAATGAGATGTTATAACTCGATTTAAAGGCTATATGGTTTTGATGAGACCCAAGACCCGTTTATTTCTTTTAATATAAATTGTTTTTTTAATTATAAATAATATTTATGAAAGTTTAATATACTTAAGGCTTGATGAGACCCAAGACCTGTTTATTTTTTTTACTATAAAATTGGTTTTTTAATTTTAATAATATATATATATATCTTTTTTAAAATAAATAATATATTAATTTTTAGTATATTCTATTTTATAGGATTTCTACATCAATAATTTGGTTAGAATAATTTTTAATTTAATGAGATGTTATAACCCGTTTAAGGAATATCGGGTTTGGTAAGACCCATACTCATGAATTCGGGTCAAATGCATGAGAAGCCTCCATTTAATAATCAAACAAATCTGGTGACTCCAAAAAAAAGGGGGGCGACCACATCGCGACACGTAGGATTTTTATGTCTTCATTTATATATATTATAGATAGATATAGACATGTGCTTAAGACATAACTATTTTATTAACAAAAGTGTATAAATATTACATATAGGCAACATCATATTAATTGAAAGTTTAATATATGAACAATGTGAATAGAAAAGATGCAAATCTGGTAAGCAATTATATTGCTGTGGTGATTAGACTTAAAAGCAATTACCATGTTGGTGGGGTAGTTAGTTGTTCTTAGGGCTTTCTTATGCGGAGTCCTATGTCTAAATCCTGCCTAATATGCGCCTATAAAATATGAACAGTGTCATTGTAAGAGAGATTCAAACGAGGATAATAAGGTATGGCAAATTAGCAAGTGTTATGAGGTGTAAAAAGAATGTAACTTTGTTATTGTGACATCCGTATTAAAAAAGTAGTTAGTTAAAAAAAGAGTAAAAAAGAATGTAACTTTTGTTATTAAAGAAAAATAAAGTGGAAAACATCAAATGAGATCAAGAGGAATACAGCTAAATGAGTTGGTGTTCCCATTTTCGTAAAGACATTTTTTTGCGTCACTTATATTACCCTCTTTCTTAAAAAATCCACCTATTTTTTTACTTCAATAATAATAATAATAATAATAATAATAATAATAATAATCCACCTATTTTTCCTTTTTCTTTTTCTTTTTTAAATAAAAATCGACCTATTCTGTTTCTCTGTTGACTTAGTTTACATAACTAGCATTTTTAACGCTCATTGTAATTTATATATAGACTTCAAAACATATTTATGTGCTGGTTGTTTTTCCTCAAAAGTACTTCTTCACCTCTTTTGTCTGCACTGAGAAGAGGGCGCGCAGACATTGGGCTCTGCAGTGCGTTTGTTTTTCGAAAGACCTTTCATTAAAAAACATCTGTGCATCCACTTTTCCTAGAAGTGATGGATCATTAACTTCTAACCTCTTCTATCCTTCTTTCTTTTAATCAGACACATAAACCTCTAACCGTAGTCTCTTCTTCCCCCTCCAACCATCAACCTCTCTTCCTCCATAACCACTGCCACCGCACCTCCCGAACCACCGCCGCCGCGCCGGTCACGCCACCGCCGCTGCCCCAACCGTCCTCACGCCACCACCGCTCCTTCTCTCTCCATCTCCAACGCTAACTTCCGCCGCCGCCTCCACTGTTCCACCGCTGCCGCCTCCACTCCTCCACCGCCTCTCTCTCTCTCTCATTATGTTAGATGTGATCGTAACAGATTCTATTAAGATAGGTTAATTCGGTTAGCTGATTGACGGTACCAGTGTTGTTGTTGAATTGAAGAAGATGGGACTGTTGATTAAGGGTATTATTGGAACACCTGATGAAATATTGCTTTATTATTGATTTATTTCCATTGTTTTGGTGATTAATCTGTGAAAAAGTTTTCATTGTATTGTTGATGATATAGGAGTAAGTAGATCAAGGAGTAATACTTTTTGAAAAAGTCTCCGTGATTTGCTCATTGCCATTCATTAAAGATAATAAATTTTAGTTTATTTTAGACGGACGTTAAAAAACAAACAGTCTTTTTCTTACAGACTGCAGATCTTTGGTCCACCTCTTCTGTTGCAGATGTCTGCAGATATGGTCCGCAGACTGCAGATGTTTTACCTCTGAAAAAAAAATAGCACCTTAGTCTATATGGTTTAACTAAAATAAAATAAACATTTTAGTCCAATAAGCTTTTCATTTTTCTTTTCAATCAGCTCTATGTTTTCAACTCTCTTAAATAAATAAACAATTCGATTAGTATACATAAGAACATTCTTTATGATGAGTGGCTTCGAAGTGCTTTTCAATGCCACGTCAGCGCCACGTGAGTACTTGAGGCTTCAAAGCCCTACTCTAAAGATGTCCCTCTGTAGGGTTGTTCAAAAAGCCCGCGGCTTGTGGCTCGTTCGAAACTCGCTCGAAAAAAGCTCGGCTCGGAAAAGCTCGATTCTAAATAAGCTCGACTTGACTCGATTTTTAAACGAGCCGAGCTCGAGCCAGGGTCAGATCGGCTCGTGGCTCGGTCTTGGCTCGACTCGTTAACTCGGCTCACTGGCTCGTTTAGATTAAACCATAAATTTTAATATTTATATATAATAATATCATACCAAGAAATAAATAAATAAAAATTATAAATATAGTATGTCACTCGATATATAAAACCTTTCAAAAGAATAATGAAAATAAAGCAAATAAATTTATAAATTCTCTAGTTTATAATTTTATATAATATGTATGTTAAAATTATATATTTTGTTTTTTATATATCAAAATTTGTAAAATATAAAATAAAAAAATAAAAAATAAAAAAATTTAAAAAAATTAAATGAGTCTAGCTCAACGAGCTCGAGCTCGGCTCGAGCTTTATACGAGCCGAGCTCGAGCTCGATTTTTCAGCTAGATAAAGAAAACGAGCCGAGCTTGAGCCAGCTCGATTAAGTTCGAGCTCGAGCACACTCTGGCTCGACTCGGCTCGGCTCGTTTACAGCCCTATCCCTCTATGGTGAGGGGGCTTCGAAACCCCTTTAATTTTTTTTATAAAACCAACAAATTTATTAAACTTAAAATACAATAATAATAAAAAGCAAACTAAATTAAACTAAAAAACATATAAATAAAAAAACATAAAAATAAAAAACGTACAAATAAAAAAACAAAAACAAAAATAGAACTAATATTCGGCGTAGTCGTCCTTGTTTGCTTATTTCGCCATTATCCTTGCTGTTTTCCCTCCAAAAACGCCCGCGTGGCCAGATCTAGATTCGAGAGATCCTTTGCGAGGAGCTTGAAATCCTTCTCTCGTTGCCGCTCCGAGTTAGCCTTCTTTCTTTATTCATGCATGGCTTTGTATTCCGCATACATCGCTTTTCTTTCTTCATGTATTATCTTGAGTTCATTTTCCGAGTGTTTTTTCTCCTCACGAAACTCTTTAAGTGCAAGCTCCAAGTTGTCAAACCGCGCGCTCGCATCGAAACTCATCGAGGATGTCGTTCTAGACGAAGATCCCCTACCTCTAGCCGCCTTGGCCTTGTCTCTTCCTACCGGACGTGGAAACTCATCCGGTTCATCAAAAAGAAAATCAAGATAAATCTCGTTTAAGTTAAATTGAGAACGAGCATCCGAACCGGCTTGAGACAGTGATTGATTGGCCAAAGTAGACGTTGTTTTTTACCGTTTAGACGGTCACGGTGAAGATGTCGGGACCGAATGCCACTTTGGCGAGCTCGTGCATTTCCTCCAAACTTTCAACATGCCGAAGTCGTGACTATGAAGGCCCTTGTATTGTTTCAAGCAAGCCTCAAAAAGGTCGGCATCGTTCGTGCCGCTTCTTTTGTTTTTTGTAAGGCGATTGTGAATTTGGGAGAAGTTGTTCATTTTTAAAATCGTTGCCTTCCATTTGTTGGAGACGGAATCATCCCCGCGGTAGCGACCTCGACCCATTATCTCAAAGAACTTACCACGTACTTCTGCCCAAAATGTCGCGGTGCGTTTACCGTCACCTATGATACATATAAAAGCTTAAGTATTAATAAACAAAAAAAACCATGAAATGTATATAAATAATTTGATGATTTACCTTCAATTGAGTATTCAGATGAGTCGATCCACGCTTGCGCCACCGCCGCTTCCTCATCGTCTTCCCACTTTTTTCTTTCCGCCCGATTTGGGGTTTTGGGGTTTGGGTTGGGGGAGGCATAAACGGCATTGACATTCGATACAATATATCGTTGGCAAACGATTGCATGGTTGGAGGCATCGCGGATCGTTGTTGGTTGGCATAGAAAGGGTTGTGAGGGTCATTGTTATTTGAGAGCACACTAGACCAAAAACAATTGAGCCGGATCCCACGGGTTTGGGTTTGGGTTCGAGCCTGAGCTTGTGTTCGGGTTTGGATTCGGGTTTGAGCTCGAGCTTGTGAAATTTGACAAAGGATCCATGGTATAGCGTTGAGAGATTTTTGTGAAATTTGAGAGTTTGTTTGAGTGGAATTTGATATTTGTTTGAGTAAAAATTGAAAAAATGGTTTGTATTATATAGAAAATAATTAAATTATTTTTTTATTTAAATTAGCCGTTAACTAGCCATTTGAGGGGGGGGGGGATCAAAAATTTCAAGAATGGCGCCGGCCGTTGGGTTGATGGGGAAGACGGTGTCCCACCACCAAGGACGCCCCTTTGTGGTGTTGAGCGCCCTTACGGCGCCCGCCATCTTCCCAACCCTGCCCTATGGCGACCCGTCTAAGATACAAGTAATACATGATACTTCTTAATTTTCAAACACCGCAATTCTTGGCCGTTTAGTCCACCAAATCTCCATAATCATATAAACAATTGAACGTTCAGAGAATAAAAGGTGTTTGGAGAAAAGAATTGTGGGTTTTTAGGTTTTATTTATCAAGTACAATGTGTAATAACAAATGTTAGGAGTGAAAACGAGTCGAGTCGAGTCAAAGATTGACTCGTTTAACTTACACAAAGCTCGAACTTAGCTCGTTTAACTTATACAAAGCTCGAGCTCAGCTCATTTCACTTATACAAAGCTCGAACTCGGCTCGTTTAACTTATACATAGCTTTAACTCGGCTCGTTTCGATCTCTACTTCTAAAGTTCTTGTAACATCCAAAAATTTATAATGTTGAATAAAGAAAGTTACGTTTAGTGATTTCGCGTTGTTAATTAATTAATATCGAGTAAAGAACGGATCATGGACTTAGATTAATTGAGATGGGTTAAATGAGAATGGGCCTTAGGTCCATGGGCTTTAAGGGATATAAATATCCCCTAAACCAAGCTAAACCCTAAACCCTCATTTCATTTCCATCTTATTCTCTAACACACCCAAACACACACACACCATAAACGAGCAAGACCCGAGAGAGAGTAAACGTTAGTTGGTATTAGATCTTATTACACGAGATCTAGAGTGCATAAACAAGCTAACCAAGATCGAACGAGCGCTAAAGGTATGTTCTTGACCTTTAAAGTTTACGTAGTATTGAACGTTTTTACTTAAAGATCCAAGCTTTATAGTATATACGGGATATATATACGACCGAAAATGGTTAGGGAACGTTAGTGGGTGATGTCGAACCATAACAAGGGTATTAAAATCGCCAAAATGCTTGATAAAAACCAAACCCGTAGCTGAACTGGGCAACTTCGCCTGCGAACTGGGCAACTTCGCCTGCGAACTGGGCAACTTCGCCTTCAAAGCTTAACTTCGCCTTCAAGGCTTAACTTCGCCTACGGCCAAGTTCGCCTAACTGGTAACTTCGCCTAAGGCCAAGTTCGCCTAACTGGTAACTTCGCCTACGGCCAAGTTCGCCTAACTGATAACTTCGCCTAAAGCTAAGTTCGCTTAAGGTTTAACTTCGCCTAAAGTTAAGTTCGCTTAGAAAATAAATTAAAAACATAATGGAAAATGTGTTAAGACAGTTGATGTAAATAAAATTTTTCCAAGCTGACCTGGCAGCTCGACCCCAGCCAGGGGCTCTGCCCCTTGGACCCTGCTAGGGGCTGCCGCCCCTAGACCCCGCTGCCAGGGGCGCTGCCCCCGGACCCCCGTTCGTTGTAGGTAGTAGTTAAGACTAGAAAGATGATATGAGAAGTGATAGTTAATTGATACGTATACTTGTTATACAGTCAGCCATGCACAACTGAAGAAAGGGATTACGATTAACGGTGAACGTAACCGTGTTCAGGTGAGTTTCTAGCCCCATTTATGTGTTATGTTTTCGGAGCTGTGTGCATACTCAATATGTTTGTTAATACGCTTATCCTAAGAGATAAGTGTATGCCTTATGTGGATAATGTGAAATGTATGAATGATGGCTTGACGGTACGTGAACGATCTTCGGATATTGCACGTACTGTCAGGTTGTAACGCTAAGTATAAGGTAAGTATGATATGTATGCTTATGTGTATGAATGTGATAAAGTTAATAAAAGAAGGAAAGGATGGTTGTATGGTTACGAAGAGGGTACCGGGCCCTAATAATACTCGAGGTATGATGTATGGTTGTATGGTAACGAAGAGGGAATCGAACCCTACTAATATTCGAGAACTTGGGAACCGAACCCTACTAATATTCGAGGAAAGAGGGTACCGAGCCCTAATAATACTCGAGGAAAGAGGGTACCGAGCCCTAATAATACTCGAGGAAGGAGGGTACCGAGCCCTAATAATACTCGAGGAAGGAGGGTACCGAGCCCTAATAATACTCGAGGAATGTAGGGCGTAATGCTCTTTATAACGTAAGATATGAAAGTAAGTTAATACAAAAGAAAGTATGAAAGTATGAAAGTATGAATGAAAGAATATAAGTTTATGTGTATTGTATAGTGTATGATTAACTAGAACTCACTCAGCGTAGCTGACTTTTAGTATGCACGCAGGTGAGTAGGATGAGGCAGCTCGCTTGAGGAGACACGTGGCACTGAATAAGAGGCTGGCATCGGAAGACTCAAGACGTTTAAGTTTAATGTTTCGTTTATTTTGAAAGACAAAATGATGTTTTAAGACAAGACGTGTTTTGTTATGAAATGTTTTATGAAAGCTTTTATATTCCGTGAATGTTTTAATTAACTCTGATATTTAGAACTGCGTTTATGAGTAAATCCAACACGAAAGTAGGGCTACCGGTAACGGGGCCTTACAGTTCGAGATTGGCTTATGAGTAACTTTTATAGATCGAGCTCAACTTGTTTACTATTTCTTAACTAATTTATATATATGATTAGGATCAAGTGAGAACCATTTTGAAATTGAGAACTATTTACCACAAAAGAAAAAATCTTTTTAAGAAAATAATATATATATATATATATATATATATATATATATATATATAAAAACAAAAAAAACGAAAATAAAAAAATAAAAAACCAAAAAATTTTATTTTTCATTCCGGTTTTAGAAAAAAATATCGGTTTAGCAAAATTATACATATATGTATAATACATATTTTTTAATTTTATACAAGTTATTCTTTATACACATGTGTACAATTAAGATAAATGATAATGTACATATGTGTACATTATATAAATCGAGATTAAATACAGATTGACATATGTGTATAATTAGTTTTTTTTTTGTTGAAACCGGGATGAAAAATAAAAACATTTGGTTTTTATACATTTTAAAAATTTTCGTTTTTTTCGTATTATAATTTTTTATATTTTTAAGAGGTTTATTGTGGCTTAAAATGATTCTCAAAATTCTTAATTTAAAATGTTCTCTTAGGATCCTCACCGTATATATATATATACACACACACACACACATATATATATACTATATTAATATACATATAGGAAGCGAAATAATGTCATTTACAAAAACTCTTAATTTTAAGAGTTTTACAAATCTTTTAGCACAATATACAAGTGTTTCCAACATAAAGTTTGAAAACATCAAAAGTTTCAACATATCCCGCCTAAAGCCATGGCATTGTTGGATCCTCTTCGCCCGATTCAAATTTGAATCTCAAATTACGAGAGAAAGAGAGATAACCAGCTTCACTCTGCATAGCGATGAAAGAGAACGATAAAGAGATGCTAGAGAGAGAGAGAGAGAGAGAGAGAGAGACGATGGTGAAGAAGAAATCAGCCAACAGAGAAAGAGAGATAACCAGCTCTACACTGAGTGGTTTTCCCTCGCTGGTTCAAGAGGTGACAGCGATGGTCAGGGTACCAGCCGTGAAACCGACTTCCCGACGATTAAAATCCAACGACCAGGTAAAACCCTACACCTTCATTCAAATTTCTCATTAAATCTCATATCCTCTCTTAATATTGTGTCTCTGACCTAGGGTTTCACGGTGGTCTATGGTTGTCACATACTTGCATTTGCCGACCCAAATATGAGAATTCCTAAGTCATGGTCTATGAGGTTACTGCTGCATCATTGTATTTATGTTCCATTAGCTTACAAATTTCTTTTGTGATTGCCAGCAAGTTACATTTTTTATTATAATTATTTCTTATACCTCTAAATTTCATATGTTTGTTGTAGATTCGAAGGCTGCTACTACTAATTTTCAGGTTATTAGCTTTTTTTTATACAATTTCATATTGAAATTCGATTATAAGTTATGTTTTTGGTGAAGCTTTAATCTTGATTGTTCATATTTTGGGTTTGTGATCCAGAATGCTTAAGGATTAAAGGTTTTTATTTTTTATTATTTATTTTTTTGTTTCAAAAATCAGAAATTAAAGGGAATCAAGTAAACTGATACTCTAAATCTTCACTAATTCACTTGAAGATGCTAGACATCTTGACATCTTGCTTAACGTTAGGACATATGTGACAAGAACTAGAAGCACATGTTTTAATTTGTAAATGAAACTTTTTGGAATTTGACATTCATTTAGCAATAATGAAAGATGGAAGTGGGAATGCTGACTTATTTTCGAGACCGGAAGTTGCAGAGGAAAAACTGCAAGATTTGAACTCAACATGCCAGTTTTGGGGAAGAAATCTACATCAGCAATGGCTGCAGTTGAAGCTCATCGAGATGACTATTGGGTTTTAACAATATTATCAAAGTCATATAACCATGTTTATATGAAAAAACGCAACGGATAAATTAGTTTTAAATTCTGCTATTAAATGAAATAAAAACCGATTTATATATAAAACCCAAAACCCGGATCCATATACGGAATACACACCATCAAAGTAAACCAACCATATAGTGTTTTCAAATACTACCTTTCAAGATGAATACTTGAAGAGGAGAATGATATTGAATAGCTAGTCTTCAAAGTAGAAAACCCTCAAGCTTGTATACCCTTCAAGCTTCCAACAAACACCCTTGTAATTCTAGGATTTCACTTGCAAAAACTCTTCTTGTTTTCTCTATGTTGGCCGAAAAATGAGAGAGGAGAAGAGAGAGTTTTTGTTACTTGTGTGTGTGTGTGTGTGTGTGTGAGAGAGAGAGAGAGAGTCAATAGATGCAACCTGTAAACGAACAATTCGAATTGAAGGGGACAAAGACGCTGGCCAAGTTAGCATAATTTCCATGATTAGGGCTAACAAATGTTTGAATCAAGTATTCTTAGCATTCATGGCCTATGTCACCGAAGAATCCAAACCCAAAGAAATAAAAGACGTAGTTATCGCTTCTGAATTCTCTGATGTCTTTCCTGAAGAACTTCTTGGAATCCCTCCCAATTTTGAAGTCGAGTTTAGGATAGATCTTATGCCTAGTACTGCTCCAATCGCCAAAGTTTCGTATCGCTTAGCTCCAACCGAGATGAAAGAGTTAAAGAAACAACTTGACGAGCTACTCGAGAAAGGTTTCATCCGCCCAAGTTCTTCACGGTGGGGAGCGCCAATTCTTTTCGTCAAGAAGAAAGATGGATCAATGCGCACGTGTATCGACTACCGATCATTAAACAAAGTCACTATCAAGAATCGATATCCACTCCCTCGAATCGACGATCTTTTCGACCAAAACTCCAAGGTGCAAGCTATTTCTCTAAAATCGATATGCGTTCTGGTTATCATCAACTTAAGGTTCAATCCGAAGACATTCCGAAAACCACTTTCCGAACAAGGTATGGACATTATGAGTTCACGGTCATGTCGTTTGGTCTCACTAATGCCCCAACCGCTTTTATGGACATGATGAATCGAATCTGTAAGCCTTAGTTGGATAAATTTGTTATAGTATTCATCAAAGACATACTTATTTGTTCTAAGTTTAAGGTAGATCATGAAACACATCACTGAACCTTACTTGAATTACTTAGAACCGATAAGGTGTACGCCAAGTTCTATAAGTGCGAATTTTGGCTTCACGAAGTGCAATTTCTTGGACATATCATAAACGTAAATGGTATTCGAGTGGACCCCGCTAAGATTAAAGCTATCTCTAAGTGAGAGATTCCAAAGACGCCAACCGAGATCCGAAGTTTCTTAGGATTGGCTCGCTACTATCGTAGGTCCATTGAAAACTTCTCTTGTATAGCCGTTCCTCTAACCTCGTTAACTCGTAAAAACATCAAGTATGAATGGGGGACCAAACAACAAGAGGCGTTCGATATACTTAAACATAAACTCACCCAAGCACCTATACTAGCTTTGCCAGAAGGTACCGAGGATTTTGTTGTCTTTAGTGACGCGTCTCATTCCGGTTTGGGATATGTACTAATGTAACAAAAGAAAGTGATCGCTTACGCCTCTCGTCAACTCAAGGTACACGAAAAGAACTACACAACTCACGATCTAGAGTTAGGTGCTATAATATTTGCATTAAAGATATGGAGGCACTATCTCTATGGAGTCAAATTTGTCGTGTATACCGATCACAAGAGTTTAAAACACATCTTGGAACAAAAAAAAACTCAATATGCGTTAACGACACTGGATGTAAACTCTGAACGACTACGACTGTGAGATTGTCTATCACGAAGGTAAAGCCAACGTTGTAGCTGACGCCCTAAGTCGTAAAGAACATGAAAATCAAGAAGAGTTCGAGCGTTAAGATTAGAACTCCAAATAGATCTCATCGAACAAATTAAATCCGCTCAAGTCCAAGCTATTAATGAAAACAAGATCTCCGACGAAAAACGTAACGGCGCCATTGATTCGCTAGTTAAGGGTGACGATGGTATACTTAGAATGGGAAACCGGATTTGGGTACCAATCGTTGGGGACTTGCGTGAAAAGATTATGAATGAAGCTCACAAATCCAAATACATGATGCACTCCGGTAGTGATAAGATGTACCAAAATCTTAAGCTGAACTACTGGTGGAACAGAATGAAAAGGGACATCGTTTTGCATGTGACAAAATGTCTAACGTGTTTGAAGGTCAAGGTTGAACATCAAAATCCCTCGGGATTACTTCAACAACCTGAACTCCCCGTTTTGAAATGGGAATTGATAACCATGGACTTCATCATAAAACTCCCGAAAACAACTCATCAGCATAATGCAATTTGGGTTATTATGGATAGACTAAAAAAATCCGCACACTTTATACCCATCAACGAGTCATACTCAATGGATAGATTAGCGCGTATTTATGTGAACAACACGTTGCTTTGCATGGAGTACCATTGTCTATTATTTCTGATCGAGACAGTCGCTTTAGGTCTCACTTCTGGAAAAGCTTCCAACAAGCATTAGGTACAAAGTTAAATCGTAGCACCGCCTATCTTCCTCAAACCGATAGGCAAAGTGAAAGGACAATTCAAACGCTTGAAGATATGTTCCTCGCTTGGGTGATTGAGTTAGGTGGAATTGGGATGACCATCTACCCCTAGTGGAATTTTCGTACAATAATAGTTATCACACGACTATAAAAGCTGCACCGTTCGAAGCGTTATACGACCGAAAATGTAGAACGCACCGTATGCTGATCTGAAACCGGAGATAATCAATTATCTAGACCCGAGATAGTCCAATAAACCACCGATAAGGTTTTGCAAATCCGAGAACGACTTAAGGCGGCACGCGACCGACAAAAAAGTTACGCCGATGTCCGTCGTAAGACTTTGGAATTCTGTGTAGGCGACAATGTTCTATTAAAATTTTCTCCATGAAAAGGCGTCATTCGCTTCGGAAAGAAAGGAAAATTAAGTCCTCGATTCGTTGAAGCATTCGAAATACTCGAACGAATTGGCACTGTTGCATACCATTTGCGACTACCTGAGGAAATGAATGGGATACTTGATGTATTCCACGTCTCTAATCTGCGAAAATGTCTAGCCAATAAATCTTTGTCTATGCCATTAAAAGACGTCGAAATAAATGAAAAAATTTAAATTAGTAGAAGGACCAATCCAAATCGAAGATTTAAAAACAAAGAAATTAAAGAGGCGAACTATGAAAATTGTGAAAGTAAAGTGGGACTCGCGAAGAGGCCCCGAATATACTTGGGAACTTGAACCCGAAATGAAGAAAAAGTATCCCCATTTGTTCTAAAGAAACAAATCTCGAGGACGAGATATATTTCAAGGTGGGGAGGATGTAACATTATAAAACTATCGGGTTAAAAATGACGAGTTTCAAATATAAAGGACCGAAAAGAAATAAATTATATTTCCTTGGCCGATCGCAAAACGCGGCGGCCTTAGGCATAACAACATCGTGTATCACGATGGCAATGTCTAACAAACAGACACATGTTCCGCCACGTGTCCACACGTGGCACAACGTCCTCCACGTGTCACCACGTGGCAAGCCTACAAGTGGACTCATCAAGTCTAGTCGCGATACGCGACGACCTTCCTTTAGGTCCATCGCGTATCGCGATCGAATAAAATAATATTAAAATATCCAGCAAACCATTGCGTATCCTGCCGGGTCACCGGGTCAGTGCCTATAAATTTGGCTCAAGCCCTCACTTCTCAACTCACACCTTTACTGCTTACTTCTCTCTCCAAATCATCTCTCTACCTCGATATTCATGCCAAAAACTTGACCTTCCTCATTTTACATGCCACCAACCGAAGTTTTCTCGAAGTACGTGCAAAATAACGATGACAATATCTCGAAGAGCGTGCTACCAAGAAACGACCCGATAACCGCCTCGAAGTGTGTGCAAAGCAAGGTTGAAGAACGACGTACCTCGATAAACATGTCGAAAAATGTGTTGATCAAGAATCTTTGAAAAAGAAGAGGGCGTCGAAGTGTTGCTCGATTGTCTAGGGTGTTATAAGCCGTGCAAGGTAGGCATAATGCTCGAATTAAATATCAAGGTTTAAAACCCTAAGTCGAGGATATACTCTATACCTCGAAAATAACAAAAGAAAACATACAAAGAAATATAAAAGAAAGAAATGTGAATATAATATGATTCTTTGTTATAAATATTATTTAAGTTTATCATTATTATTCTTAAATAATAAGTAAAAGAAAAGTATACATTTCTTAAAGAAGAAGAAACGTAGTGTTTTAAGAAAAGTAAAACAAGTAAAACTAAAGGTTTTAAACTTGTAAAAGAAAAGGAAGAAACGGTATTTTAAACTAAAGGTTTAAAAAGAAAAGAAATAAAAGATATTTTAAACTAAAGGTTTAAAAACAAAAGAAAGAAAATATATTTTAAACTACGAGTTTAAAATAAAGAAAAGATATTTTGAACTAAAGGTTCATAAAGAAAATATAATCGAGGTAAAGATTATAAAAAGATACTAAAAGTCTTAAGCCGGATTAAAGATCCGACTAACAAAAGGTTATGCTCGTACTATAGGTGCGAGATAGCGAAGAAAGGAAAAGACCGATCGGTGTATTGAAGCTGATCTTTTGAAAAGGTGAATACGCCCAACTTTATTAACTTGTTTAATCGAGTCAAATAAATGAAATGAATTACATGAGATTACGTATCTCTAAAACATTATAAAAAAAGTAATTGCAAGCCCTTGGCTGTCGTGTACGTTTGTTTGGATTCTTACATATGTGGTAAAAATTCTGTAGGCACACCGCGTCACACCTGGTCATGACCTCCGCCATGATGGGCCGGACCTAAGTTACGTCCATGTGAGACTGATCATGTGTATACGTATGGTACCTAAGTAATGTTGAACGCTGCGGTGTTTGCTGGGGTGTCTTGTGTGTGACTTAAGTTTATAATTGTGCTTTGTTTTAAAACTTGATTATTCCTAAGCCACGATGGGCAGGACCTTAGTTATGTCTCGAGGGGTAATTAAGTAAAAGAAAATATTTTATACGTCAGCTTATTCACCAGCATGTGTTGCTGACGTATTTTTTAAACATTTTGCAGGTAATCAAGATTAGTAGCTTGGAATGCTTGAAGTGCTTTGATATCCGATGGCTCGGATAATTTTGTTAATATTAAATTATAAATGGTGGTTTTGTATAAACAAGTAATACTTGAAACAGGTATTTTATAATCCCGTCTTTTGACTTGTAAATAATAATATTTTAATCCACGTAAATATAACTTTCGCTTTAAACACGTAACTCTGATTTATTAACAAATGTTGTACCAACATATGTGTCATACTCCTAGGCCGTGGTTTGGGGTGTGACACAACCAATGCACCACACTATTTCCAAATGAGAGAGAGAGAGACTTTCCCTCCCAAATTTTAAACTCACTTTTATTATTTTTACTTATGTTATATTTGTTACATATTATAAAATGTAACATAATATAAAGTAAGAAATATGCATTATGTTATTTAACCAACTTGAATAACATTATTAAATATCTTCTCTTAAAATATAAATTATCCATATAATTTATTTATTACAAAAGTGCAAATATTTAGAAACCCAATTTCTAAATACTCTAAGTGTTAATATGTATTTGTTAGATCAAATCTTAAAATAAATATCATGGGTGTTTGTCTAGCTTGTTATTGGGTATGTCCTGACTTGGATCATAACGTATTAACCACATCAATTTAGTATGTGTCTTGGGCAGACCGAGTCCAACAATAACATGACACTACAAAGACTTATTTCCATGGTAAAAGTTTTACACTCAACGCTTTGTATAAAATATAAATTTTACCCCTTATGAATATGTTATCCGACCCATGTATTTTGTTGGGAAGGTTTTAGTTCACTAAATTTAGTTTTAAGTTGTTGAAATTTTGTGTTGGACTTTGTCGATAACAGATCTGAGTTGGGTTCTAGACAGGTCGGGGCCTCGGTTTATTGGCTGGCAGATGCCAAAGCTTTAAACTGTAGATGTAGATTTACTTCCCTAAGTGGTTCTGTGTTACAAGCCACCATCACGACTTTATCCGTGAACCGGTACAATTAAAATCACATATAGTGAGTTAACCCACACTTGAGGAAGCTTGCTTACCACTCACCTACCCATTATGTCTTCGGTATGCACATTAATCTTTCTAATATTATTATAACATTTGAAAGTGATTATGTGATATTTATTATTACTTGTACATAAACAAACCTAAACCTTCAATGACTGGTTGCAACCATTTTTTAAATGTGGGGAAAATGTTAAGCAATGAGCATATGTCTTCTGAGCTATATGTAAGATGGTTGATATCATCACTTTGATAAAAAAAAAAGTCAATGTTAGAAGGTTCTCACTGGTTTATTGTTTTTCAATTAGGGAGATGACATATAACATAAAAGGTAAACAATGTCGGGTTAAAGTTAAATAGAAAAACACATAAACAACACCGAGTCGATTTCGGTAATTGTGTCTGTTTTCCCTTTCTATTTAACCAGTTGGCGTTATAACTTAATGGACTACCGAAACTGACATGAAACAACCCGACCACGAACTCGATTACCGAATCCCACCTGAACCTACCTGAAACCTTACTTACCTTAACCCATTTATATGTGTATAATCAGGTTTGGTAACCGAATTCGTGTTTTGCTTGAATGAACTTTAATTATGGCTTTTCCTTAAAGAGACACTTTTGTTTCCACAAGATATGTTTTTTTAATACAATATAATTTAATTTTGGGTTATGTATTATGGGAGTTCATATGTTTTTTTTTATTTATCCAAATGATGAAAGTCTGGTTGGTCCTCCTTGTAGAAGGTAAATGTTTAGAACTTATTAGAAATTAAGTCTGATTGTTTAATCATAGCCTCTTAAGGAAATTCTCTTGCATTTCACATATAAGAGGTAATGATTACAATTTATACATGTTTTCTTTGCATTTATATGCTATTTAATACTTGTTTATATTATTTTACTTTGCTATAAAGTTTTGACATTTCTTAATGGTGAAATTGGTTGTTTGACTTAAAAAAATGCAGAAAAAATGACAAAAGCAGAAAAGGAACATGACCGGAATACATACTTTTACTGGAATCGGATTCAAGAAAGTGGACTGGAAGTTGAACCGATTTTTGGACCCAGGATTAGAGGAGTTACTAATCTTTCTTTTTTGCTGATTTTTTTATAAATAAACTATAGTAATTTGTGTTGATGTCTCATGATTTTGTTATTTGTTTTGTTTACTGTAGTTGCTATATGGTTGCAGCTGTGCAAGTCATCTTCTCAGGGACACTTGATGCGTGTTTAAGAAGTAATTATCGAATAACTAGACAACTAAATTATCAGATAATCAAAATCTTCTCAGCTTCAGTAAACTTCTTCATCTTCTGACCTTTTGTTCCCGATATGATTCGCCTTCATATGCTCCGACAAAGCAAAAGGATCATCAACATAATCCAACTTCACATAAATCACATCTTGCAATAAATTGTATCACAGACCGAGTGTAAATAATATACTATATTTTTTTTTGTATAAAATGATTCCTTTATTGACATAACTTACGTTTGCTTAATCTCTTAAAAGATTCCATGGGTTACGATTATACAAGTATATAGATAAAAAAAATCGCACTTGTGAATGTGGTTTTACTTTAGCCTATGCTAACACGGTCTTACTAAATCTGCATTTTGCATTTTATACATAATCACATTTTTGCATTACAAGTTGTTTTCGGATATCGCGGCATCGTGCGGGTACCTACTAGTATATATATATATATATATATATATATATATATATATATATATATGGGAGATTTAACGTACAATTGAAATTAACGTGCTAATTACTCTATGATGTAATTACATAATTACTCTATTTGTATATATAATTACTCTACTTAATTCTCACAAATAGCACGTTAATTTCATTTACATTAACTTTCTCCTTAGATATATATATGTATATATATATATACTAGTTTGATCCTCCCGTGTTACGGGAGTTTATTTAAGTTTTTGTTTTTAATCGTTTTGCTATTTTATGATGATTTATTTTATTTTTTAACGTAGTTTGTTTAAATTTAATACATATATATTAGTTTGTTATTATATTTTTTTGCGTTTGGGTATTTTTAATTGAGATGTGTAGGTTTTTTAGATTTTGAACGAACAAAAATACACGAACACGAACATGTTGATTTTTTTAAAATGAACAAACATGAACACAAATATTTTTCTAATGAAAAAGGGGACGTTTATGTAGTTGACGATGGTGGGTAGTATCGGAAGTTAACCGGCGATGGAGATGATAGACCAACAATGGAGAACATGTAAAGAAGATAAATTAAATTAGGGTTTGAGGATGAAAGTATTTACCAATAAATAAGATCTTATAACCCATTTGAGAGCTATTAGGGTTTGGTATGACCCATAACCCCTGGAAATTATTCTTTGATGATTAAGGGGTTATTTCACAAATAAATGAGATGTTATAACCCATTTAAGGGTTATCTAGGTTTGGTAAGACCAATGACCCGTGAAAATTATTGTTTGATTATGAAAGAGTTTCATAAATAAATGAGATGTTATAATCCATTTAAAGACTATCTGGGTTTGGTAAGACCCATACTCGCGATTTATGGTCAAATGCATGAGAAGCTTCCATTTAAAAATCAAGCAATCTGGTGGCTCTAGAGAATTGAGAGGGACAACCTGAGAGCGACACGTAGGATTTTATGGTAGGCAATTATATAGTTAGATTATATATATCTATATATCTTCAATTATAATTTTATATATAACATAATGTATATCATTTAGTTAGTTTTTCATATATATAGATTAATAAAAATTATATATATATAGGTATTGGATCATTTCAGAAGTTTTTTTACAGCGAGAAGTGCAAGAAGTGAAGGTGTAACTCCATTAATCCCTAATTTCACTCACTTTCTTATGTGTAGGTGCATATGTATGTGTGTAGGTACGTATGTTTGTATATGTGTATGTATGTTTGTATGTGTGTAGGTACATAGGTTTGAATGTGGCTCGGTACATTTATATGTTTGTAAATTGGTTTGAATGTGTAATTATGACATAAATACAACTAACCTACATATATATATGTAACATCATATGAAAGAGAGTGAAATTAGGGATTAATGGAGTTATATATTCACTTCTCGCACTTCTCGCTGTAATATCATTTCTCTCAAGATCGATCCTATATATATATATATATGATGTGGTGTGAGATATATATATTTTTATTAAAGATTTATCACACTTTATCATGTTTTAAAAATGGTTTTCACCTAGACTTAACCACACACACAAAAGGCAAGTGTACCCGTCGTGTGGTAGTATAATAACGGCGAGAACCGGGTATCAATCCATGGATACGTAAATTTTAATATCAAACCTTTGCAAATATAATAACCATGAGAAATGAGTTTAATTGATTTGTTTTTAAGATTAATTTTTAGAAAAACTTGTAACAATAAATTAAAGCAAGCAACACGATAATGGAGATAAATAAGAATTAAGAAGCTATCACCTTAACTTAGAATCCACTTGACTTCTAATGATGGTAAACTTAAATATATGATAAATTCACTGTTTTGTTTTAAAAAGAATAGTTTCTAGTAATAGATAACCATCCAAATGATTTTTTGGAAAACTTAGTATGAATTATACAAACTAATCACCTCAAATCATACTATAATGTAAGTGAACCTTTATGTTGAAATTTAAGATATAGATTATCATTCAATTACGAAACTAAAATCTAACAACTGGTCGGAAAGATTACATGAACAACACATAATCCACCTATGGTTGATTAAATTAGACTAAGTTCAAGTATTCCTTTAATTTATGAATTTTCTACCCAAGTGTAATATTAAAATAGTCGTGTTAACAAATTATTTATAATATTACTTAACAAGAATATCAATTCATAACAAATGTTCAATCTTTTCAAATCTATACATGAGGATATGTGTTTAACCAATTTTCATGTAGCATACAATAATTATTTTAACTATTTCTAGATTAAAAGTTATAAAGTTGCATGGACAACATTTATAAATAAATGATAAAATCAAGAGTCTTTCAACATAACAAGATGTACCATTTATAATTCTTGTATATTACTTTCAATTGTTTAAACATAATATTTCATCAAAAGATAACCAAGAACTAGTCATTATTTTAACATAAAATTATCATATATTAATTCCAACCATCAAAAGTTGTCAAGTTTCATCATGAGTTAAGATGATATAAAGAGTTTTAGCTCATGATAATTATAAAAGATACACCAAAATAGAAGAATATAGCATTCATGTTTAATATTAAGATGATCTAACCAAGCTAGATAATTATGATGATGCTAAGACTTCTTCTTGATGTTGTATGAAGGTTCAAGAGCTTCTCTTTCTTTACTTCTATGGATTATGAGAGTGAAAATGGGTGTGTTTTTCTCCAAAATTGTGCACACCCAATGAGCAACATGCATGGTCTTTATATAGGCTCACTTGTGCACAAGGCATGACCCATGCTTAGTAGGGCATGGCCCATGTTGGTCCCCATGTAGTACACCACATGCTCCCTGGTGGTACTCTTTGGCATATAGCTAGGCACAGGGCATGTCTGGTCTAGGCATGGGCTGTGCTGGTCCCTCATCATTTAATGCGCATGCAATTGATTTGTACTTTCTTGGCAGACATGATTGACATGGGGCATGCCTGGGTGAGGCATGACCCTGTGTGTCTTCAAAAAGGGGGACAATGTACTGTGTACTTTATTTTGTCATCTTCTGAGGAGGCGTGGGGCATGTCTGGCTGAGGAATGGCCCATGCTTAGCTGATGTATCTTCAGATGGACATGGGGCATGCCTGGCTGAGGCACAGCCCCATGCTTAGCTGACAGACTTTCATTTTTCTTGATTCTTTTTTATTGTTTTTCATCATGTTTGGTTTTCTAAGCTCATTTTTTCTATAAAAACAAATGAAGACTTATTAGAACCGATTCTCAATAATATTATCACGAAAATAACATGAATCGGGTATAAAATGATGCAATAAAGATGTATAAATAATTATACATCAAACATCCCCACACTTAAACCTTGCTTGTCCTCAAGCAAACTTAAATATAAAAATTCTCCAAATTGTAATAGATAACGGGACCGTAGCTATAATACCCCCAAAATGTTAAGGTGGCCTTGAAGAAAGACACACGCACAACCCAACCATCGGAGATCGTATGAATATATGTAGTGACATAGGAAAACATGGTTTGTACTTATGGGTTTCTTTTTATGCAAAATTACACGTTCTCACAATGTTTACTCACACTCGGTTTTATATCTGATCATACATGTAATGTTGTATGTATTTATGAACACTCTTGTCAAAATGCAACTTGTGAAAAATAAGTTTGTCATGGGATCTATTCTCCACCAACTAATTGAAATGTTGCATAAACGAAGAGGTAATACAGGTTGGTTTTCGGGTTTTATGTTGTGAAGGTATGGGTATGATTGGTGGTTTGGAGTTGTTTTATTTTGAAAGAGGAATATATACAATCTTGAATCCCGGGAACTTTTTGATTGTCTTCAATGTTTTGAGTTCACAAATTCTTGCTCCTTTAATCACCTATTTTGTGGTGATTTACTTGAAACCTTTTTTTTTAAGTTATAAAGTTAAAATGTTGACCAAAATATGAAGATTAAGTCTTGACTAGCATTGGTCATTCTTGAGATTTGACTAAGTTTGAAAGGGTTGTTATGGGTAAATGATTGTGTATTGGATGAAAGGAATTTTGAAGTGAAGTGGAGTATCTGGTTATATGGGGTTTTGAGAGAAGGGTTAGGTTGGCTATATATTACCTCCATTTTTATGCAACATTTCGTTGTGATCTCGAAAAGCATTCCCAAGACAAGTTCTAAATCACACGAAACAAATGACTCACTCAATCCACGAAAACGTAAGCAATGAAATATTGTAATAAGGCTTGAAGCTTTGCTCATGGGAACGGAGGGACTGGGTTTAAACGCCACATTTTGCATAAAGTTTTTCTCAAGAAATACAAACCATATTTTTGGTTTTCACATTAAGTTAAAGTTGATTCGGTGGTTGGTTTGAACGAGCGCTTTTCGAAATACAACCTTAACCCTTGGTTTTGTCAAATATTCATTAAAAGGCTTAACGGTCTTTTATTTATTTATTTTATTATTATTATTATTATTCTCTTTTTTTTTTAAATTTGACACAAAAATTAAAATTTGGAGAGATTTTTCAAAATATATTTTATTGGACAAAACAAAGTTTAAGTAAACCCCTCCCCACACTTGAATCTCACATTGCCCTCAATGTGAAAAGATATATAAAAATGCAATACAAAATATAGGGAAAGGATGAAAAGTAACTCCCCTATATGTCGGCGGCCAATGGTTGCGTCTGAAATCGACACTTCTCTTCCAGGTAGATGTTTCAACGAAAGAAGCAACAACCATCCAAACAAACAACTTAAAAAAAATCATAAAAATAAGATAATATAATGTCTAGACTGGGCACGGAACAACCAGTTCCCAAATATGTTGAAAATTGTCTAGACATTTCCTGAAAAAGTTTTTTTTTTACAAAAAAAAAAAACAGAAACTATGTGCAAGTGCCATGTTTTTTTTGTTAAGGATCCTGGCTAGACCCGAGACTTTCTTTCAAGGGTTCTTGGAATGGAGGAGCATTACCTCCGAGACGGTTCCAATTTGCCCTTCAACGTAGAGTTTTAAATGATGACCATTGACTTTAAATGACTGACCATCTCCATTTTCGATTTCCACGGTCTCGTAATCAAAAACCTTCTTTACCAAGTATGGGCCAGACCAACGAGATTTAAGTTTTCCTGGAAATAGACGAAGGCGGGAGTTGTATAACAATACGTGATTGCCTACTTGGAATTTCTTGTGGTCCTTCAAGCGAGCATCATGTAGCCTTTTTGTTCTTTCCTTGTAAAGTGATGAATTTTCATATGCCTGGTTCCTTAACTCTTCGAGTTCATGGATTTGAACAAATCTATTTTCACTTGCACTTGCAAAGTCGAGATTCACAGCTTTTAAAGCTCAATAAGCTTTATGTTCAAGCTCCATAGGTAGATGGAACGCTTTCCCATACACAAGTTTAAACGGTGTTGTGCCTATGGGTGTTTCGTAAGCAGTGCGAAGAGCCCAAAGGGCATCGTCAAGCTTTTCGGCCCAATTCTTGCGGTTCAAACCAATTGTTTTCTCGAGAATTCTTTTGATGCCTCTGTTTGTGACTTCAACTTGTCCACTAGTTTGTGGATGATATGGTGTTGAGAATCGATGGTGCACTCCATATCGGGACAAGGCTTTTTCCATTTGGGCATTGCAAAAGTGGGTCCCTCGATCACTGATTAAAGCTTTTGGGGTACCGAATCGTGAAAACAACTTCTTAAGGAATTTGACAACAACCCTAGCATCAATAGTGGGGAGGGCTTGTGCCTCAACCCACTTAGAAACATAGTCAACTGCTACTAGGATGTAACGATTTCCAAAGGAACTTGGAAACGGTCCCATGAAGTCAATTCCCCAAACATCAAAGATTTCACAAACTTGAATGCTCTTTTGAGGCATTTCGTTTCTAGATGAAATATTCCCAGTTCTTTGACAAGCATCGCAAGCTTGGATCAAGGAATGGGCATCTTTGAACACTGTGGGCCAAAAGAATCCTGAATCAAAGACCTTTTTCACTGTGAGGGTTACACTATGATGTCCTCCAGTGGGTCCTTCATGGCAATGTTTAAGAACTTTCATGGCTTTGTTTCCGAAAATACACCTGCGTGTAATCTGATCTGCCCCAACTTTGAACAAGTATGGATCTTCCCAAAAATAATACTTGAGATCAGAAACAAATTTTTTACTTTGCTGGTGGGTTTAAACCTTTTCGCATGATACCACATGCTAAATAGTTTGCATAAATGGCAAACCAAGGGCACTCATCTTTATCTTCTTTCAAAATCGTTTGAATGTGCATAAGAACCTCATGGGGGAAATTGTCATTTATGTGGGACCCCGATGGTTCGTGTGAAGCTGAGCACTCCAAACGCGAAAGATGATCGGCAGCGACATTTTCTGTGCCCCTTTTGTCTTGAATTTCAATATCAAATTCTTGAAGCAGCAATATCCAACGGATTAGTCGAGGCTTTGCATCTTGCTTGTTGAAAAGATAGCGAATGGCTGCATGGTCGGTGTAAACGATGGTTTTCGAAAGAACAAGATAAGATCTGAATTTGTCGAATGCAAACACCACCGCCAACAACTCTTTTTCTATGGTTGTGTAATTTTCTTGTGCATCGTTGAGAGTCTTGCTGGCGTAGTATATTGGGTGAAAATGCTTATCTTTCCTTTGGCCTAGAACCGCTCCTACAGCAAAATCGCTTGCATCAAACATGATTTCGAATGGTAATGTCCAATCTGGAGCAACCATAATTGGAGCATTGACAAGTTTGTCTTTCAAAAGAGTGAATGCCTTCAAACACTCTTCAGAAAAAATAAATGGTGCATCTTTTTCAAGGAGTTGGGTAATTGGTCGAGTGATTTTTTAAAAATCTTTTATGAAGCGGCGGTAAAAACCCGCATGACCAAGAAAACTCCTGATTGCTTTGACAGACGTTGGAGGTGGGAGTTTGGAAATTGTTTCGACTTTTGCTTTGTCAACTTCAAGTCCAGCTTGGGAAATCTTGTGACCGAGAATAATGCCTTCACGAACCATGAAATGACATTTTTCCCAATTAAGAACAAGATTTACTTCTTCACATCTTGTCAACATTTTCTCCAAATTCTTAAGACAATGATCGAAAGGATCTCCAAAAACAAAAAAAATCGTCCATGAAGACTTCCATTGAGTGCTCGATCATCTCATGGAAAATGGCTACCATGCAACGCTGAAAGGTAGCAGGTGCATTGCATAGCCCAAAGGGCATTCGCCGGTAGGCAAATGTGCCATAAGGGCATGTGAATGTAGTCTTTTCCTGATCTTCAGGAGCAATGGGAATTTGAAAATAACCAGAAAAGCCGTCAAGGAAGCAATAAAACATTTTTCCAGACAATCGTTCAAGCATTTGATCAATGAAAGGAAGTGGAAAATGATCTTTCCTTGTGGAGTCATTAAGCTTGCGGTAGTCAATGCATACCCTCCAGCCTGTGACGGTTCTCATTGGTATAAGCTCATCTTTCTCGTTCATTACCACAGTCATTCCTCCCTTCTTGGGTACAACTTGGACCGGGCTTACCCAAGGTGAATCAGAGATAGGGTAGATTAACCCTACATCAAGGAGTTTGATTACTTCTTTTTTCACGACATCTTGCATGTTGGGATTCAGACGCCTTTGATGTTGAACTACAGGTTTGTTGTCTTCCTCCATGAGGATTTTGTGGGTGCATAAAGAAGGGTTGATGCCCTTTATGTCCATGATCTTCCATGCGATGGCTTTCTTATGAAGTTTGAGAACCTCGAGCAACTTGTTCTTCTCGTCAATTGACAAGCTGGCCGAGATGATTACAGGGAGTTGAGACTCACTTTCCAAGAAAGCGTACTCCAAGTGTGCTGGTAGTTCTTTTAACTCCAAGGCTGGTGGTTCCTAAGTGGATGGTTTATTTTTGGTATCAAGTTTGAGATCAACAACTTCGAAAATTTCTTGTGGTGAAGACGTTTGTTGGTTATCCAGTTTGATGACTTCTTCGACGATGTGATCCTCTCGAATGGGCTCAGAGATAGGTTTCTCGAGAATTTGTGTATCAAGAGCATTCGAGATGGCGAAATCCCTCACACGGAAACTCACAACAGAATCAATAACATCAATGCAATAAAGTGGATCATCGTGGTGTTGTGGGTGCTGCATGGATCTACCTATGTCGAATGTAACCTGCTCATCATTTACTCTAAGAGTTAGTTTGCATGTGCAAACATCAATGAGTGCTCTAGCCGTGGCTAGGAAGGGTCTCCCTAAGATGAGGGGTACATTCTTGTCCTCATCCATGTCAAGGATCACAAAATCTACTGGGAACACGAACTTGTCAATTTTGTTAACATGTTCTCAACAATGCCCCGAGGGTATTTTATGGAACAGTCAGCTAACTGGATACTCATGCGGGTGGGTTTTGGTTCACCTATCCCTAATTTTGCAAAAACCGCATAAGGCATCAAATTGATACTAGCTCCTAGATCAGCCAGGGCGTTGCTAACAGACAAACTTCCTATAAGGCAAGGAATAGTAAAGCTCCCTGGATCAGTCATTTTTTCTGGAAGCTTGTTTTGCAGAATGGCTTAACATTCTTCGTTCAATGTGACATGGGATAGCTCCTCCAACTTCCTTTTGTTGGTGAGAACATCTTTCAAAAATTTGGCATATTTTGGCATTTGTGAAAGTGCTTCAACAAATGGGATGTTGATGTGGAGTTGCTTAAAAAGCTCGAGGAATTTTCCATATTGAGTCTCTAACCTTTCTTTCTTCAAACGTGCTGGATAAGGATTTGAAGGAACATAGGTTCTGAGTGGTTCCTTTGGTCGTGCGATACTTTCTGGGACTAGCCTCTCTTGCACCTCTTCAGGAATCTCAGTCTCCTTTTCCGTGGCCACTGGTTCTGAGGTTGGTTCGGTAACCATAGTGGTTCTGCCACTCCTCAAGGTGACTGCATTTACAACTGCGTTCGGGTTGTTTACTGTGTTGCTTGGAAGGCCACCTGGTTGTCTCTCAAATAGTTGTTGAGCAATCTGCCCCAAGTGGTTTTCAATGTTTTGCAAATGTGCCTTCTGATTCCTTAGCTCTATCTCATTCTTTTGGAATCTCTCTTCGGTTAGTCGGTTCCTTTGCTCAGCTAGCTTGTTTGCAGTTTCAGTGTTGGCCAACAATTATGTTAGAAGACTATTTGATGTGGTTTCGTTGGTTGTTTGTTGACTGGGACCTGGCTCTTGGTTATGATATTGAGGCTTGGGTTGGGATGTTTGGTTTTGGTTGAAAGGATGTTTTTCAAACCCAGGTGGTGCTTGGTTGTTTGTTCCATCCCTCCAGCTGAAATTAGGATGATTCCTCCAACCAGGGTTGTATGTATTCCCGTAGGAGTTGTTTTGTCGGCTTACAAAATCGACTTCTTCAACCATCATGCTCTGCTAG